>NW_028248555.1:0-81589 GCF_964263255.1 Lissotriton vulgaris | reverse complement strand
CTGATGATCCACCTACAAATGTGAACTGACGTTCAAAAATAAAACATTTGAAAACGGACCATTTTCCACATTTCTGAAGCATGACGTAATGGGGGGGTGTTATCTCTTTTGTCGAAAATCAGCCGTTTTTGCTCGAACATTAAATGCCTCCAAATGGTATTTAATTAACTTCCCGAGCCCCTGGAAGCATGAAAATAACTTTAAACATGCTAATTTTAGCTCTAACACTGATGATCCACCTACAAATGTGAACTGACGTTCAAAAATAAAACATTTGAAAACGGACCATTTTCCACATTTCTGAAGCATGACGTAATGGGGGGGTGTTATCTCTTTTGTCGAAAATCAGCCGTTTTTGCTCGAACATTAAATGCCTCCAATGGTATTTAATTAACTTCCCGAGCCCCTGGAAGCATGAAAATCACTTTAAACATGCTAATTTTAGCTCTAACACTGATGATCCACCTACAAATGTGAACTGACGTTCAAAAATAAAACATTTGAAAACGGACCATTTTCCACATTTCTGAAGCATGACGTAATGGGGGGGTGTTATCTCTTTTGTCGAAAATCAGCCGTTTTTGCTCGAACATTAAATGCCTCCAAATGGTATTTAATTAACTTCCCGAGCCCCTGGAAGCATGAAAATCACTTTAAACATGCTAATTTTAGCTCTAACACTGATGATCCACCTACAAATGTGAACTGACGTTCAAAAATAAAACATTTGAAAACGGACCATTTTCCACATTTCTGAAGCATGACGTAATGGGGGGGTGTTATCTCTTTTGTCGAAAATCAGCCGTTTTTGCTCGAACATTAAATGCCTCCAAATGGTATTTAATTAACTTCCCGGGGTGAAGAAACCCTTTTTGAGAACTCAGAGTGAGTAAATTGGCCATTTTCATGCACTTTTAACCATTCCATAAATCTTGTGTTTTGGGCCCCTGGAAGCATGAAAATCACTTTAAACATGCTAATTTTAGCTCTAACACTGATGATCCACCTACAAATGTGAACTGACGTTCAAAAATAAAACATTTGGAAACGGACCATTTTCCACATTTCTGAAGCATGACGTAATGGGGGGTGTTATCTCTTTTGTCGAAAATCAGCCGTTTTTGCTCGAACATTAAATGCCTCCAAATGGTATTTAATTAACTTCCCGAGCCCCTGGAAGCATGAAAATCACTTTAAACATGCTAATTTTAGCTCTAACACTGATGATCCACCTACAAATGTGAACTGACGTTCAAAAATAAAACATTTGAAAACGGACCATTTTCCACATTTCTGAAGCATGACGTAATGGGGGGGTGTTATCTCTTTTGTCGAAAATCAGCCGTTTTTGCTCGAACATTAAATGCCTCCAAATGGTATTTAATTAACTTCCCGGGGTGAAGAAACCCTTTTTGAGAACTCAGAGTGAGTAAATTGGCCATTTTCATGCACTTTTAACCATTCCATAAATCTTGTGTTTTGGGCCCCTGGAAGCATGAAAATCACTTTAAACATGCTAATTTTAGCTCTAACACTGATGATCCACCTACAAATGTGAACTGACGTTCAAAAATAAAACATTTGAAAACGGACCATTTTCCACATTTCTGAAGCATGACGTAATGGGGGGGTGTTATCTCTTTTGTCGAAAATCAGACGTTTTTGCTCGAACATTAAATGCCTCCAAATGGTATTTAATTAACTTCCCGGGGTGAAGAAACCCTTTTTGAGAACTCAGAGTGAGTAAATTGGCCATTTTCATGCACTTTTAACCATTCCATAAATCTTGTGTTTTGGGCCCCTGGAAGCATGAAAATCACTTTAAACATGCTAATTTTAGCTCTAACACTGATGATCCACCTACAAATGTGAACTGACGTTCAAAAATAAAACATTTGAAAACGGACCATTTTCCACATTTCTGAAGCATGACGTAATGGGGGGGTGTTATCTCTTTTGTCGAAAATCAGCCGTTTTTGCTCGAACATTAAATGCCTCCAAATGGTATTTAATTAACTTCCCGAGCCCCTGGAAGCATGAAAATCACTTTAAACATGCTAATTTTAGCTCTAACACTGATGATCCACCTACAAATGTGAACTGACGTTCAAAAATAAAACATTTGAAAACGGACCATTTTCCACATTTCTGAAGCATGACGTAATGGGGGGGTGTTATCTCTTTTGTCGAAAATCAGCCGTTTTTGCTCGAACATTAAATGCCTCCAAATGGTATTTAATTAACTTCCCGGGGTGAAGAAACCCTTTTTGAGAACTCAGAGTGAGTAAATTGGCCATTTTCATGCACTTTTAACCATTCCATAAATCTTGTGTTTTGGGCCCCTGGAAGCATGAAAATCACTTTAAACATGCTAATTTTAGCTCTAACACTGATGATCCACCTACAAATGTGAACTGACGTTCAAAAATAAAACATTTGAAAACGGACCATTTTCCACATTTCTGAAGCATGACGTAATGGGGGGGTGTTATCTCTTTTGTCGAAAATCAGACGTTTTTGCTCGAACATTAAATGCCTCCAAATGGTATTTAATTAACTTCCCGGGGTGAAGAAACCCTTTTTGAGAACTCAGAGTGAGTAAATTGGCCATTTTCATGCACTTTTAACCATTCCATAAATCTTGTGTTTTGGGCCCCTGGAAGCATGAAAATCACTTTAAACATGCTAATTTTAGCTCTAACACTGATGATCCACCTACAAATGTGAACTGACGTTCAAAAATAAAACATTTGAAAACGGACCATTTTCCACATTTCTGAAGCATGACGTAATGGGGGGGTGTTATCTCTTTTGTCGAAAATCAGCCGTTTTTGCTCGAACATTAAATGCCTCCAAATGTTATTTAATTAACTTCCCGAGCCCCTGGAAGCATGAAAATCACTTTAAACATGCTAATTTTAGCTCTAACACTGATGATCCACCTACAAATGTGAACTGACGTTCAAAAATAAAACATTTGAAAACGGACCATTTTCCACATTTCTGAAGCATGACGTAATGGGGGGGTGTTATCTCTTTTGTCGAAAATCAGCCGTTTTTGCTCGAACATTAAATGCCTCCAAATGGTATTTAATTAACTTCCCGAGCCCCTGGAAGCATGAAAATCACTTTAAACATGCTAATTTTAGCTCTAACACTGATGATCCACCTACAAATGTGAACTGACGTTCAAAAATAAAACATTTGAAAACAGACCATTTTCCACATTTCTGAAGCATGACGTAATGGGGGGGTGTTATCTCTTTTGTCGAAAATCAGCCGTTTTTGCTCGAACATTAAATGCCTCCAAATGGTATTTAATTAACTTCCCGAGCCCCTGGAAGCATGAAAATCACTTTAAACATGCTAATTTTAGCTCTAACACTGATGATCCACCTACAAATGTGAACTGACGTTCAAAAATAAAACATTTGAAAACGGACCATTTTCCACATTTCTGAAGCATGACGTAATGGGGGGTGTTATCTCTTTTGTCGAAAATCAGCCGTTTTTGCTCGAACATTAAATGCCTCCAAATGGTATTTAATTAACTTCCCGGGGTGAAGAAACCCTTTTTGAGAACTCAGAGTGAGTAAATTGGCCATTTTCATGCACTTTTAACCATTCCATAAATCTTGTGTTTTGGGCCCCTGGAAGCATGAAAATCACTTTAAACATGCTAATTTTAGCTCTAACACTGATGATCCACCTACAAATGTGAACTGACGTTCAAAAATAAAACATTTGAAAACGGACCATTTTCCACATTTCTGAAGCATGACGTAATGGGGGGGGTGTTATCTCTTTTGTCGAAAATCAGCCGTTTTTGCTCGAACATTAAATGCCTCCAAATGGTATTTAATTAACTTCCCGAGCCCCTGGAAGCATGAAAATCACTTTAAACATGCTAATTTTAGCTCTAACACTGATGATCCACCTACAAATGTGAACTGACGTTCAAAAATAAAACATTTGAAAACGGACCATTTTCCACATTTCTGAAGCATGACGTAATGGGGGGGTGTTATCTCTTTTGTCGAAAATCAGCCGTTTTTGCTCGAACATTAAATGCCTCCAAATGGTATTTAATTAACTTCCCGGGGTGAAGAAACCCTTTTTGAGAACTCAGAGTGAGTAAATTGGCCATTTTCATGCACTTTTAACCATTCCATAAATCTTGTGTTTTGGGCCCCTGGAAGCATGAAAATCACTTTAAACATGCTAATTTTAGCTCTAACACTGATGATCCACCTACAAATGTGAACTGACGTTCAAAAATAAAACATTTGAAAACGGACCATTTTCCACATTTCTGAAGCATGACGTAATGGGGGGGGTGTTATCTCTTTTGTCGAAAATCAGCCGTTTTTGCTCGAACATTAAATGCCTCCAAATGGTATTTAATTAACTTCCCGAGCCCCTGGAAGCATGAAAATCACTTTAAACATGCTAATTTTAGCTCTAACACTGATGATCCACCTACAAATGTGAACTGACGTTCAAAAATAAAACATTTGAAAACGGACCATTTTCCACATTTCTGAAGCATGACGTAATGGGGGGGTGTTATCTCTTTTGTCGAAAATCAGCCGTTTTTGCTCGAACATTAAATGCCTCCAAATGGTATTTAATTAACTTCCCGGGGTGAAGAAACCCTTTTTGAGAACTCAGAGTGAGTAAATTGGCCATTTTCATGCACTTTTAACCATTCCATAAATCTTGTGTTTTGGGCCCCTGGAAGCATGAAAATCACTTTAAACATGCTAATTTTAGCTCTAACACTGATGATCCACCTACAAATGTGAACTGACGTTCAAAAATAAAACATTTGAAAACGGACCATTTTCCACATTTCTGAAGCATGACGTAATGGGGGGGTGTTATCTCTTTTGTCGAAAATCAGCCGTTTTTGCTCGAACATTAAATGCCTCCAAATGGTATTTAATTAACTTCCCGGGGTGAAGAAACCCTTTTTGAGAACTCAGAGTGAGTAAATTGGCCATTTTCATGCACTTTTAACCATTCCATAAATCTTGTGTTTTGGGCCCCTGGAAGCATGAAAATCACTTTAAACATGCTAATTTTAGCTCTAACACTGATGATCCACCTACAAATGTGAACTGACGTTCAAAAATAAAACATTTGAAAACGGACCATTTTCCACATTTCTGAAGCATGACGTAATGGGGGGGTGTTATCTCTTTTGTCGAAAATCAGCCGTTTTTGCTCGAACATTAAATGCCTCCAAATGGTATTTAATTAACATCCCGAGCCCCTGGAAGCATGAAAATCACTTTAAACATGCTAATTTTAGCTCTAACACTGATGATCCACCTACAAATGTGAACTGACGTTCAAAAATAAAACATTTGAAAACGGACCATTTTCCACATTTCTGAAGCATGACGTAATGGGGGGGTGTTATCTCTTTTGTCGAAAATCAGCCGTTTTTGCTCGAACATTAAATGCCTCCAAATGGTATTTAATTAACTTCCCGAGCCCCTGGAAGCATGAAAATCACTTTAAAACATGCTAATTTTAGCTCTAACACTGATGATCCACCTACAAATGTGAACTGACGTTCAACAATAAAACATTTGAAAACGGACCATTTTCCACATTTCTGAAGCATGACGTAATGGGGGGGTGTTATCTCTTTTGTCGAAAATCAGCCGTTTTTGCTCGAACATTAAATGCCTCCAAATGGTATTTAATTAACTTCCCGGGGTGAAGAAACCCTTTTTGAGAACTCAGAGTGAGTAAATTGGCCATTTTCATGCACTTTTAACCATTCCATAAATCTTGTGTTTTGGGCCCCTGGAAGCATGAAAATCACTTTAAACATGCTAATTTTAGCTCTAACACTGATGATCCACCTACAAATGTGAACTGACGTTCAAAAATAAAACATTTGAAAACGGACCATTTTCCACATTTCTGAAGCATGACGTAATGGGGGGTGTTATCTCTTTTGTCGAAAATCAGCCGTTTTTGCTCGAACATTAAATGCCTCCAAATGGTATTTAATTAACTTCCCGAGCCCCTGGAAGCATGAAAATCACTTTAAACATGCTAATTTTAGCTCTAACACTGATGATCCACCTACAAATGTGAACTGACGTTCAAAAATAAAACATTTGAAAACGGACCATTTTCCACATTTCTGAAGCATGACGTAATGGGGGGGTGTTATCTCTTTTGTCGAAAATCAGCCGTTTTTGCTCGAACATTAAATGCCTCCAAATGGTATTTAATTAACTTCCCGGGGTGAAGAAACCCTTTTTGAGAACTCAGAGTGAGTAAATTGGCCATTTTCATGCACTTTTAACCATTCCATAAATCTTGTGTTTTGGGCCCCTGGAAGCATGAAAATCACTTTAAACATGCTAATTTTAGCTCTAACACTGATGATCCACCTACAAATGTGAACTGACGTTCAAAAATAAAACATTTGAAAACGGACCATTTTCCACATTTCTGAAGCATGACGTAATGGGGGGGTGTTATCTCTTTTGTCGAAAATCAGACGTTTTTGCTCGAACATTAAATGCCTCCAAATGGTATTTAATTAACTTCCCGGGGTGAAGAAACCCTTTTTGAGAACTCAGAGTGAGTAAATTGGCCATTTTCATGCACTTTTAACCATTCCATAAATCTTGTGTTTTGGGCCCCTGGAAGCATGAAAATCACTTTAAACATGCTAATTTTAGCTCTAACACTGATGATCCACCTACAAATGTGAACTGACGTTCAAAAATAAAACATTTGAAAACGGACCATTTTCCACATTTCTGAAGCATGACGTAATGGGGGGGTGTTATCTCCTTTGTCGAAAATCAGCCGTTTTTGCTCGAACATTAAATGCCTCCAAATGGTATTTAATTAACTTCCCGAGCCCCTGGAAGCATGAAAATCACTTTAAACATGCTAATTTTAGCTCTAACACTGATGATCCACCTACAAATGTGAACTGACGTTCAAAAATAAAACATTTGAAAACGGACCATTTTCCACATTTCTGAAGCATGACGTAATGGGGGGGTGTTATCTCTTTTGTCGAAAATCAGCCGTTTTTGCTCGAACATTAAATGCCTCCAAATGGTATTTAATTAACTTCCCGGGGTGAAGAAACCCTTTTTGAGAACTCAGAGTGAGTAAATTGGCCATTTTCATGCACTTTTAACCATTCCATAAATCTTGTGTTTTGGGCCCCTGGAAGCATGAAAATCACTTTAAACATGCTAATTTTAGCTCTAACACTGATGATCCACCTACAAATGTGAACTGACGTTCAAAAATAAAACATTTGAAAACGGACCATTTTCCACATTTCTGAAGCATGACGTAATGGGGGGGTGTTATCTCTTTTGTCGAAAATCAGACGTTTTTGCTCGAACATTAAATGCCTCCAAATGGTATTTAATTAACTTCCCGGGGTGAAGAAACCCTTTTTGAGAACTCAGAGTGAGTAAATTGGCCATTTTCATGCACTTTTAACCATTCCATAAATCTTGTGTTTTGGGCCCCTGGAAGCATGAAAATCACTTTAAACATGCTAATTTTAGCTCTAACACTGATGATCCACCTACAAATGTGAACTGACGTTCAAAAATAAAACATTTGAAAACGGACCATTTTCCACATTTCTGAAGCATGACGTAATGGGGGGGTGTTATCTCTTTTGTCGAAAATCAGCCGTTTTTGCTCGAACATTAAATGCCTCCAAATGTTATTTAATTAACTTCCCGAGCCCCTGGAAGCATGAAAATCACTTTAAACATGCTAATTTTAGCTCTAACACTGATGATCCACCTACAAATGTGAACTGACGTTCAAAAATAAAACATTTGAAAACGGACCATTTTCCACATTTCTGAAGCATGACGTAATGGGGGGGTGTTATCTCTTTTGTCGAAAATCAGCCGTTTTTGCTCGAACATTAAATGCCTCCAAATGGTATTTAATTAACTTCCCGAGCCCCTGGAAGCATGAAAATCACTTTAAACATGCTAATTTTAGCTCTAACACTGATGATCCACCTACAAATGTGAACTGACGTTCAAAAATAAAACATTTGAAAACAGACCATTTTCCACATTTCTGAAGCATGACGTAATGGGGGGGTGTTATCTCTTTTGTCGAAAATCAGCCGTTTTTGCTCGAACATTAAATGCCTCCAAATGGTATTTAATTAACTTCCCGAGCCCCTGGAAGCATGAAAATCACTTTAAACATGCTAATTTTAGCTCTAACACTGATGATCCACCTACAAATGTGAACTGACGTTCAAAAATAAAACATTTGAAAACGGACCATTTTCCACATTTCTGAAGCATGACGTAATGGGGGGTGTTATCTCTTTTGTCGAAAATCAGCCGTTTTTGCTCGAACATTAAATGCCTCCAAATGGTATTTAATTAACTTCCCGGGGTGAAGAAACCCTTTTTGAGAACTCAGAGTGAGTAAATTGGCCATTTTCATGCACTTTTAACCATTCCATAAATCTTGTGTTTTGGGCCCCTGGAAGCATGAAAATCACTTTAAACATGCTAATTTTAGCTCTAACACTGATGATCCACCTACAAATGTGAACTGACGTTCAAAAATAAAACATTTGAAAACGGACCATTTTCCACATTTCTGAAGCATGACGTAATGGGGGGGGTGTTATCTCTTTTGTCGAAAATCAGCCGTTTTTGCTCGAACATTAAATGCCTCCAAATGGTATTTAATTAACTTCCCGAGCCCCTGGAAGCATGAAAATCACTTTAAACATGCTAATTTTAGCTCTAACACTGATGATCCACCTACAAATGTGAACTGACGTTCAAAAATAAAACATTTGAAAACGGACCATTTTCCACATTTCTGAAGCATGACGTAATGGGGGGGTGTTATCTCTTTTGTCGAAAATCAGCCGTTTTTGCTCGAACATTAAATGCCTCCAAATGGTATTTAATTAACTTCCCGGGGTGAAGAAACCCTTTTTGAGAACTCAGAGTGAGTAAATTGGCCATTTTCATGCACTTTTAACCATTCCATAAATCTTGTGTTTTGGGCCCCTGGAAGCATGAAAATCACTTTAAACATGCTAATTTTAGCTCTAACACTGATGATCCACCTACAAATGTGAACTGACGTTCAAAAATAAAACATTTGAAAACGGACCATTTTCCACATTTCTGAAGCATGACGTAATGGGGGGGGTGTTATCTCTTTTGTCGAAAATCAGCCGTTTTTGCTCGAACATTAAATGCCTCCAAATGGTATTTAATTAACTTCCCGAGCCCCTGGAAGCATGAAAATCACTTTAAACATGCTAATTTTAGCTCTAACACTGATGATCCACCTACAAATGTGAACTGACGTTCAAAAATAAAACATTTGAAAACGGACCATTTTCCACATTTCTGAAGCATGACGTAATGGGGGGGTGTTATCTCTTTTGTCGAAAATCAGCCGTTTTTGCTCGAACATTAAATGCCTCCAAATGGTATTTAATTAACTTCCCGGGGTGAAGAAACCCTTTTTGAGAACTCAGAGTGAGTAAATTGGCCATTTTCATGCACTTTTAACCATTCCATAAATCTTGTGTTTTGGGCCCCTGGAAGCATGAAAATCACTTTAAACATGCTAATTTTAGCTCTAACACTGATGATCCACCTACAAATGTGAACTGACGTTCAAAAATAAAACATTTGAAAACGGACCATTTTCCACATTTCTGAAGCATGACGTAATGGGGGGGTGTTATCTCTTTTGTCGAAAATCAGCCGTTTTTGCTCGAACATTAAATGCCTCCAAATGGTATTTAATTAACTTCCCGGGGTGAAGAAACCCTTTTTGAGAACTCAGAGTGAGTAAATTGGCCATTTTCATGCACTTTTAACCATTCCATAAATCTTGTGTTTTGGGCCCCTGGAAGCATGAAAATCACTTTAAACATGCTAATTTTAGCTCTAACACTGATGATCCACCTACAAATGTGAACTGACGTTCAAAAATAAAACATTTGAAAACGGACCATTTTCCACATTTCTGAAGCATGACGTAATGGGGGGGTGTTATCTCTTTTGTCGAAAATCAGCCGTTTTTGCTCGAACATTAAATGCCTCCAAATGGTATTTAATTAACATCCCGAGCCCCTGGAAGCATCAAAATCACTTTAAACATGCTAATTTTAGCTCTAACACTGATGATCCACCTACAAATGTGAACTGACGTTCAAAAATAAAACATTTGAAAACGGACCATTTTCCACATTTCTGAAGCATGACGTAATGGGGGGGTGTTATCTCTTTTGTCGAAAATCAGCCGTTTTTGCTCGAACATTAAATGCCTCCAAATGGTATTTAATTAACTTCCCGAGCCCCTGGAAGCATGAAAATCACTTTAAAACATGCTAATTTTAGCTCTAACACTGATGATCCACCTACAAATGTGAACTGACGTTCAACAATAAAACATTTGAAAACGGACCATTTTCCACATTTCTGAAGCATGACGTAATGGGGGGGTGTTATCTCTTTTGTCGAAAATCAGCCGTTTTTGCTCGAACATTAAATGCCTCCAAATGGTATTTAATTAACTTCCCGGGGTGAAGAAACCCTTTTTGAGAACTCAGAGTGAGTAAATTGGCCATTTTCATGCACTTTTAACCATTCCATAAATCTTGTGTTTTGGGCCCCTGGAAGCATGAAAATCACTTTAAACATGCTAATTTTAGCTCTAACACTGATGATCCACCTACAAATGTGAACTGACGTTCAAAAATAAAACATTTGAAAACGGACCATTTTCCACATTTCTGAAGCATGACGTAATGGGGGGGGTTATCTCTTTTGTCGAAAATCAGCCGTTTTTGCTCGAACATTAAATGCCTCCAAATGGTATTTAATTAACTTCCCGGGGTGAAGAAACCCTTTTTGAGAACTCAGAGTGAGTAAATTGGCCATTTTCATGCACTTTTAACCATTCCATAAATCTTGTGTTTTGGGCCCCTGGAAGCATGAAAATCACTTTAAACATGCTAATTTTAGCTCTAACACTGATGATCCACCTACAAATGTGAACTGACGTTCAAAAATAAAACATTTGAAAACGGACCATTTTCCACATTTCTGAAGCATGACGTAATGGGGGGGTGTTATCTCTTTTGTCGAAAATCAGCCGTTTTTGCTCGAACATTAAATGCCTCCAAATGGTATTTAATTAACTTCCCGAGCCCCTGGAAGCATGAAAATCACTTTAAACATGCTAATTTTAGCTCTAACACTGATGATCCACCTACAAATGTGAACTGACGTTCAAAAATAAAACATTTGAAAACGGACCATTTTCCACATTTCTGAAGCATGACGTAATGGGGGGGTGTTATCTCTTTTGTCGAAAATCAGCCGTTTTTGCTCGAACATTAAATGCCTCCAAATGGTATTTAATTAACTTCCCGGGGTGAAGAAACCCTTTTTGAGAACTCAGAGTGAGTAAATTGGCCATTTTCATGCACTTTTAACCATTCCATAAATCTTGTGTTTTGGGCCCCTGGAAGCATGAAAATCACTTTAAACATGCTAATTTTAGCTCTAACACTGATGATCCACCTACAAATGTGAACTGACGTTCAAAAATAAAACATTTGAAAACGGACCATTTTCCACATTTCTGAAGCATGACGTAATGGGGGGGTGTTATCTCTTTTGTCGAAAATCAGCCGTTTTTGCTCGATCATTAAATGCCTCCAAATGGTATTTAATTAACTTCCCGAGCCCCTGGAAGCATGAAAATCACTTTAAACATGCTAATTTTAGCTCTAACACTGATGATCCACCTACAAATGTGAACTGACGTTCAAAAATAAAACATTTGAAAACGGACCATTTTCCACATTTCTGAAGCATGACGTAATGGGGGGGTGTTATCTCTTTTGTCAAAAATCAGCCGTTTTTGCTCGAACATTAAATGCCTCCAAATGGTATTTAATTAACTTCCCGAGCCCCTGGAAGCATGAAAATCACTTTAAACATGCTAATTTTAGCTCTAACACTGATGATCCACCTACAAATGTGAACTGACGTTCAAAAATAAAACATTTGAAAACGGACCATTTTCCACATTTCTGAAGCATGACGTAATGGGGGGGTGTTATCTCTTTTGTCGAAAATCAGCCGTTTTTGCTCGAACATTAAATGCCTCCAAATGGTATTTAATTAACTTCCCGAGCCCCTGGAAGCATGAAAATCACTTTAAACATGCTAATTTTTGCTCTAACACTGATGATCCACCTACAAATGTGAACTGACGTTCAAAAATAAAACATTTGAAAGCGGACCATTTTCCACATTTCTGAAGCATGACGTAATGGGGGGGTGTTATCTCTTTTGTCGAAAATCAGCCGTTTTTGCTCGAACATTAAATGCCTCCAAATGGTATTTAATTAACTTCCCGGGGTGAAGAAACCCTTTTTGAGAACTCAGAGTGAGTAAATTGGCCATTTTCATGCACTTTTAACCATTCCATAAATCTTGTGTTTTGGGCCCCTGGAAGCATGAAAATCACTTTAAACATGCTAATTTTAGCTCTAACACTGATGATCCACCTACAAATGTGAACTGACGTTCAAAAATAAAACATTTGAAAACGGACCATTTTCCACATTTCTGAAGCATGACGTAATGGGGGGGTGTTATCTCTTTTGTCGAAAATCAGCCGTTTTTGCTCGAACATTAAATGCCTCCAAATGGTATTTAATTAACATCCCGAGCCCCTGGAAGCATGAAAATCACTTTAAACATGCTAATTTTAGCTCTAACACTGATGATCCACCTACAAATGTGAACTGACGTTCAAAAATAAAACATTTGAAAACGGACCATTTTCCACATTTCTGAAGCATGACGTAATGGGGGGGTGTTATCTCTTTTGTCGAAAATCAGCCGTTTTTGCTCGAACATTAAATGCCTCCAAATGGTATTTAATTAACTTCCCGAGCCCCTGGAAGCATGAAAATCACTTTAAAACATGCTAATTTTAGCTCTAACACTGATGATCCACCTACAAATGTGAACTGACGTTCAACAATAAAACATTTGAAAACGGACCATTTTCCACATTTCTGAAGCATGACGTAATGGGGGGGTGTTATCTCTTTTGTCGAAAATCAGCCGTTTTTGCTCGAACATTAAATGCCTCCAAATGGTATTTAATTAACTTCCCGGGGTGAAGAAACCCTTTTTGAGAACTCAGAGTGAGTAAATTGGCCATTTTCATGCACTTTTAACCATTCCATAAATCTTGTGTTTTGGGCCCCTGGAAGCATGAAAATCACTTTAAACATGCTAATTTTAGCTCTAACACTGATGATCCACCTACAAATGTGAACTGACGTTCAAAAATAAAACATTTGAAAACGGACCATTTTCCACATTTCTGAAGCATGACGTAATGGGGGGGGTTATCTCTTTTGTCGAAAATCAGCCGTTTTTGCTCGAACATTAAATGCCTCCAAATGGTATTTAATTAACTTCCCGGGGTGAAGAAACCCTTTTTGAGAACTCAGAGTGAGTAAATTGGCCATTTTCATGCACTTTTAACCATTCCATAAATCTTGTGTTTTGGGCCCCTGGAAGCATGAAAATCACTTTAAACATGCTATTTTTAGCTCTAACACTGATGATCCACCTACAAATGTGAACTGACGTTCAAAAATAAAACATTTGAAAACGGACCATTTTCCACATTTCTGAAGCATGACGTAATGGGGGGGTGTTATCTCTTTTGTCGAAAATCAGCCGTTTTTGCTCGAACATTAAATGCCTCCAAATGGTATTTAATTAACTTCCCGAGCCCCTGGAAGCATGAAAATCACTTTAAACATGCTAATTTTAGCTCTAACACTGATGATCCACCTACAAATGTGAACTGACGTTCAAAAATAAAACATTTGAAAACGGACCATTTTCCACATTTCTGAAGCATGACGTAATGGGGGGGTGTTATCTCTTTTGTCGAAAATCAGCCGTTTTTGCTCGAACATTAAATGCCTCCAAATGGTATTTAATTAACTTCCCGGGGTGAAGAAACCCTTTTTGAGAACTCAGAGTGAGTAAATTGGCCATTTTCATGCACTTTTAACCATTCCATAAATCTTGTGTTTTGGGCCCCTGGAAGCATGAAAATCACTTTAAACATGCTAATTTTAGCTCTAACACTGATGATCCACCTACAAATGTGAACTGACGTTCAAAAATAAAACATTTGAAAACGGACCATTTTCCACATTTCTGAAGCATGACGTAATGGGGGGGTGTTATCTCTTTTGTCGAAAATCAGCCGTTTTTGCTCGATCATTAAATGCCTCCAAATGGTATTTAATTAACTTCCCGAGCCCCTGGAAGCATGAAAATCACTTTAAACATGCTAATTTTAGCTCTAACACTGATGATCCACCTACAAATGTGAACTGACGTTCAAAAATAAAACATTTGAAAACGGACCATTTTCCACATTTCTGAAGCATGACGTAATGGGGGGGTGTTATCTCTTTTGTCAAAAATCAGCCGTTTTTGCTCGAACATTAAATGCCTCCAAATGGTATTTAATTAACTTCCCGAGCCCCTGGAAGCATGAAAATCACTTTAAACATGCTAATTTTAGCTCTAACACTGATGATCCACCTACAAATGTGAACTGACGTTCAAAAATAAAACATTTGAAAACGGACCATTTTCCACATTTCTGAAGCATGAACGTAATGGGGGGGTGTTATCTCTTTTGTCGAAAATCAGCCGTTTTTGCTCGAACATTAAATGCCTCCAAATGGTATTTAATTAACTTCCCGAGCCCCTGGAAGCATGAAAATCACTTTTAACATGCTAATTTTAGCTCTAACACTGATGATCCACCTACAAATGTGAACTGACGTTCAAAAATAAAACATTTGAAAGCGGACCATTTTCCACATTTCTGAAGCATGACGTAATGGGGGGGTGTTATCTCTTTTGTCGAAAATCAGCCGTTTTTGCTCGAACATTAAATGCCTCCAAATGGTATTTAATTAACTTCCCGGGGTGAAGAAACCCTTTTTGAGAACTCAGAGTGAGTAAATTGGCCATTTTCATGCACTTTTAACCATTCCATAAATCTTGTGTTTTGGGCCCCTGGAAGCATGAAAATCACTTTAAACATGCTAATTTTAGCTCTAACACTGATGATCCACCTACAAATGTGAACTGACGTTCAAAAATAAAACATTTGAAAACGGACCATTTTCCACATTTCTGAAGCATGACGTAATGGGGGGGTGTTATCTCTTTTGTCGAAAATCAGCCGTTTTTGCTCGAACATTAAATGCCTCCAAATGGTATTTAATTAACTTCCCGAGCCCCTGGAAGCATGAAAATCACTTTAAACATGCTAATTTTAGCTCTAACACTGATGATCCACCTACAAATGTGAACTGACGTTCAAAAATAAAACATTTGAAAACGGACCATTTTCCACATTTCTGAAGCATGACGTAATGGGGGGGTGTTATCTCTTTTGTCGAAAATCAGCCGTTTTTGCTCGAACATAAAATGCCTCCAAATGGTATTTAATTAACTTCCCGAGCCCCTGGAAGCATGAAAATCACTTTAAACATGCTAATTTTAGCTCTAACACTGATGATCCACCTACAAATGTGAACTGACGTTCAAAAATAAAACATTTGAAAACGGACCATTTTCCACATTTCTGAAGCATGACGTAATGGGGGGGTGTTATCTCTTTTGTCGAAAATCAGCCGTTTTTGCTCGAACATTAAATGCCTTCAAATGGTATTTAATTAACTTCCCGGGGTGAAGAAACCCTTTTTGAGAACTCAGAGTGAGTAAATTGGCCATTTTCATGCACTTTTAACCATTCCATAAATCTTGTGTTTTGGGCCCCTGGAAGCATGAAAATGGAAAGGGGCGACCACTCGGTCCCCCCGAACGTATGGATGAGTGCCTCGATCCCCCCGGGAAGCCATTTTTGGGCGGGAGGCGCGTCTCGGCTGGTATGCCCGAAGCGGCGTAGCCGGGGCGCGCCTTTTCCCGCCCTAGAGTGGGCTGGCCTAGACACCGACACAGCCAGCCACGCCCCCGGGGCGGGCAGGGGCGGGTTTTCGCCCGCCCTGAAGACGGATAAAAGAAGGCGCAAGACCAGAAGACGTCCTCTTGTTCTTGTGCTCCGAAGCTGCACCTCCTCGCTACACGTGAGCTCGGGACGGAACGAAGAGCCAATTTTGAGCGTTTTGATCTTTTTCTTTGTCTTTCAGAGACTTCGTCGGAGAGATGCCCAAGAAAGGCCCAAAGAGAATGACGACCGAGCAGATGGTTCGGGCCCTTTTTAAGGATATGTCCGACATAAAGAAGCGGCTGGCGGAGCGAGATGGGGAGGAGGGATCGGGCCAACCACCGGCTGGAGGGAGACCTAAGAGATCGAAAAGGGTTCCAGCTGGGGGGGACGTCCCGGCTCCCTCTGCCCCGCTCGAAGCGCCGACCCCAGTACCGATCGAGGGGAATCCAATCCCCGTTGTCGTCACCCCGACACCTAAGGAAGACATGCCCCCCGAGCTGGCAGCACAGCTAGCAGCATGGTTGGGGGATAGCAGTGATGGCGCCACGGCTGCTGAGGCACAGGCGCTGATCAAAAAGCTTCGTGAGAAGAAGGAGGCAGCTAGAGTGGCCGTACCGTTGGCAGGGATAGACAAGCCGCAAGCGGCAGAAGCTGCGTCCGGTTCAGGTAAGCGGCCATTGCCGATTGCACGGGACGAGTCAGCACCCTCTCGTAGAGAGAGATTGGGACAACATGTGCCTTTAGCCATAAAGGAAAAGATCTGGGCAGGGGAATACGTGAATATTTTTTCCTTGCTTGTTGATCATTATGATGTGGAGCATGTAAAAAGTCAGAAGGACCTAATGCATCCGAGTGTTTGGCGCGCAAAAATGGCCGCCTTTAAGGTAAATGAGAACATTGGGAACTGGGGCAATGCCTGGGGTATTTTTACATCGATTTTGGGGGAACGTAGGCCCGAGTTGCTTCCTGAGTTTCCCGTTTACCAATCACGAATTATGGGTTACTCGACGGCGTATCAAGGTAACCATTGGTTTTGTTATGATAATCTGTTCAGGAAGGAAAAGGAACACAACAAGAGTCTGACCTGGGATTGTTACGATTCTTTAACATGGGATAAAATGAAAGAATCGGGAATGTTAAGAATGCCATTGGTCGGGAGCAATATTGTTGACTATTCCCGCCAAAATGTGGGGTCGCCCTTTCGACCAAGTACGAGCACCGACGACCAGTCGAGGCCCGCAGGTAATAACGGGAGAAAGGGTTTCTGTTATAACTTCAACAAAGGGAAATGTACCAGGCCTCCGGGGTCCTGTAAATTTAGACACGAATGTAGTACGTGTGGGTCATCCCATCCTGAGTCAGCGTGCAGAGCCAGAACGGGTGAGAATGGGGGCAAGGGAGGCGCCAAACAGGTCTAATTTAGTCCGAGGGGCGCCTCTACCAACCCCGATTGATACCTTGGCAATGATCCCCTGGCTCAGTGATTACCCGGATCGTGCATCTGCCGGGGTGCTGCGGAACGGTTTTACACATGGTTTCCGCATCCCGGTGGGGGACTTTCAGGGTGTAGGGATTTGCAAAAATCAGCTTTCTGTCTTACAACATTCATCTGTGGTGCAGGAAAAAATCCAGAAAGAGGTTAGCCGGGGGCGGGTCGCCGGCCCGTTTAGTGTACCCCCGGTACCGGATTTTGTTTGTTCTCCGGTAGGGGTGGTCCCCAAGAAGGACCCAGGTGAGTTTCGTCTGATCCATAATCTGTCTGCGCCACACGGCCTTTCGGTGAACGACGCAATTGATCCAGAAGTTTGTTCGGTGCGATACGCATCGTTTGATGAGGCAGTAGCCATCTTGAATCGCCTGGGGCCCGGGACGTTGATGGCGAAATCCGATATTGAGTCAGCGTTCCGGTTGCTCCCGGTACACCCAGACGACCAGCGTCTTTTGGGATTCGGGTTCCAGGGATCATTTTACATGGATAAGTGTATGCCAATGGGATGCTCTATATCATGTGCCTATTTTGAGCAATTCAGTACTTTCCTGCAATGGGTGTTCACAAAGAAGACGGGTTTTCGAAATGTGATGCACTACCTTGACGACTTCTTGTTCCTTGGCCCCGCCGGAAATCCCGAATGTGCCCAGGCCTTAAACGAATTCTGTGGGTTGATGGGTCATTTTGGCGTGCCGTTGGCACCGGGTAAAACTATGGGTCCCACGACTTGCCTCGAGTTTTTGGGGATCGAGTTGGACTCAAGGGAGGGGTGTTTCCGTTTACCGGCTAGCAAAGTGTTACAATTCGGGTCAGCCCTCCGAGTATGTTTAAATACAGCCAAGGTTACACTGCATCAGTTGCAACAATTAGTGGGGAAGTTGAATTTTGCCTTGAGAGTAATCCCAATGGCTCGCCCTTTTTCCCGCTCCATTGCCCAAGCGATGATCGGCCTGAAGGAGGGTCATCATCGCACGAGGTTATCGGCTGAGGTCCGCCAGGACATGCGGATATGGTTAGCATTCCTGGCGGACTTCAATGGCCGAGTCGTCTGGAACAAGCCAGCCGTGTCCTCGGAAGAGCTTGGGCTATGGACGGATTCAGCAGGAAGCATAGGGTTTGGCGCCATCTTCGGCACGAGCTGGTCTGCTCAAAGATGGCCCCTATGGTGGCACGAGAAGGGGCTAACGAGTAATATCGCTTTCCTTGAATTATTTCCCATTCTCGTTGCCCTGAGAACCTGGCCAGAAGGTTTCAGAGATCATTCTGTAGTTTTTTGGTCCGACAATATGACCGTGGTAGAATGCATCAACAGTCAGTCAGCCCATTGTAAATTGATTTTGAGGCTGCTCAAAGAAATTGTCTTACTATGTATGCAACTGAACGTGGTTTTCAGAGCAAAACATGTCCCAGGGGTGATGAATCAGGCTGCTGATGCACTGTCTCGTTTTCACATGCAGGCTTTCTCGGGTTTCCTTCCTTCAGCGGACCCGGAGCCGGCACCCTTCCCCGAAGCTCTCTGGTCTCTCGGTGCCCCGAACTTCGTCACCTCGTGGGAGAGAGTCTAGCACCCAGGACAAGGAAGGCATATGAAGGGGCGTTCCAGGCCTATTTAGCCTTTTTGGGGGCAGAGAGAGGGGGTCTTTGGGGTCAGGAAGAGTGGGTAGTACTCTTTCTTATGTCTTTACACAGGGCTGGGAAATCGGTGGCTACGGCCCAAAGGCATCGTGCCGCCATTTCCTTTGTTGCCAGGGCCCATGGCATCCTGGACCCAACAGCGTCTTTCACAGTACAGAAAGCGCTGCGTGGGTGGCAACGCCTAGAGGGTCGCAGAGTAGACGTGAGACGACCGATAGGTCTAGACAGGTTGTCCCTGTTACTGGCCACACTCCCGAATACATGCTCGTCCCCTTTTGAGACCTGTTTGTTCCGGACTGCATTTACGCTGGCGTTTCACGGGGCTATGAGAGTTAGTGAGCTGGTTGCAAGGAACAAACAGGATGTGACGGGGGGCTTGTGCAGGGAACATGTTCAGATCAGGGGGGACGCGATGATTGTCTCCTTTCTCCGGTCTAAGACTGACCAAGATGGGAGAGGGGACTGTACGATCATTCGCAGGAACCCCGAGTCATCCATGTGTCCGGTACAGTGCTTAGAAGATTACCTAGCACAGAGAGTGGCATCATGGGGGGGGACATTGTTGAGGCATGCAGACGCCACCCCGCTGACGAGGTTTCAGTTTCAACGGGTGCTTGCAATGGCCATTGCCGCAGCGGGCTTGGACCCGGGCGAATTTGGGACCCACTCCTTTCGTATAGGGGCTGCCACTGAAGCTACAGCCAGGGGTCTTAATGTAGAACAAGTGAAACGTGTGGGGCGCTGGTCCTCCAATTGTTTTAAGAGGTACGTGCGATTGCACATGTTGTGAAGCTGTATTCATGTACTCACGCCTCTTGTCTTTTGTTTATTTTCAGTTGTGCAAGCTTACGCGGCAGGGCAGACTGAGCAGTCGACCCAACACCAGGCCAGCGGTCGCACGTCACCGGCTGTGAAGAAGGAGGTGTGGGTCGTGGGCCACTCATACGTGAGACGGGCCGCAGACGTATTCAAAGCAGGTGACATGATTCACGTAGCTGGGGAATACGGGTACAGAGTGTCCTTCTACGGAAGGGGCGGTCTCTGTATTGACCAGTTTCAGGAATTTTTTGAGGGCCTGTTAGGGCGGATGAGGTCACCGCCGTCCATAGTCATAGTACATTTGGGGGGCAATGATTTGGTCACCACCGGTAGACGACTGCTCCTGGAGGCTATGCTTTCCACGGTAAGTTGGTTAGCGAGGAGAGTTCCGGGGTGCCTAATTGCGTGGTCTCATATGATTCCACGAAAAGTGTGGCGGGGGGCTATCTCGATCCCTGCTTTGAATCATTCTGTTAAAAAGTTGAATAACAAAGTGAGTAGGTTATTCCGGTCCAAGACATTGCATTCAATCTCGCATAATTGTATTAATGATGATAGTATGTATCTGGGGGATGGTGTGCATCTGTCGAGGGCGGGGAACGAGTTACTCATAGGAGACTTCCTAGCCTGGTTAAAATCTTTAAAGCATGACCTTTAGGTAGGAGTTTTTGTGGGGGGTCCGGGTAGCCGGTCAACTATCCGGACCTGTGGCGGTAAGGTCATGATCGGTGAGCACTAATTGGTAGATCCCTATGAGTGGGCGTCACCCAACACGGATGGGAGCGCTCGGGAGAGGTGGCCATTGGCCCCTCAGTGGGGAGGCGGTCCCGTCTAAGGGCGGGTCGCCGGAAGTAAAGGAAAGGCGGTCAAGGCCCCTTCCTTTGTAGGAGGGGTTACAGCCCCCTCCTGGGGAATTTCCCGGGGCCAGTGTCATCTGCGACGGCAGATGCGGTAAGTTGTGTGGGGTGGGGAGAGGTCAACGATACCTTCTAGATACCACACACAAGTGTTCGAACGACCTTTAAATGGCGTCGAGTCTTAAGTGCCCCCGTCAAGTCAAGGGAAATTGTTAGTAGTTGCACTTGTGGTAAGCCCCTGTGCCATCGCCCCTCCTAAGTGGGAGGGGTAAGTCTGGTTAGGGATCTTGACACCGGTTATGACCTTGCCGTTGGCCCTTAAACGTTAGGATGTACAATTTCAGTGTTCTTAGAGAATGTTTTGTAGGATGCTAGTTCGGCTAGGAGAACCTCTGTATTAGAGATTATGTTAAGGTTAGCCAAACATCGTAATGTGATAATGAAATTGTACATAACATGAAAACGTTTAATGTTTTAATTTTTTGTTTTAATAAATACGGCCGGGATGGTCACTCCATCCCACATCCAAAAAACTTTAAGAACAGTTTCCGGTTTCCCTTCCTTTTGGGGATTGTGTTGAGAGGGGGTGGCGGGTATCTCAGCCATATGGAAAGGGGCGACCACTCGGTCCCCCCGAACGTATGGATGAGTGCCTCGATCCCCCCGGGAAGCCATTTTTGGGCGGGAGGCGCGTCTCGGCTGGTATGCCCGAAGCGGCGTAGCCGGGGCGCGCCTTTTCCCGCCCTAGAGTGGGCTGGCCTAGACACCGACGCAGCCAGCCACGCCCCCGGGGCGGGCAGGGGCGGGTTTTCGCCCGCCCTGAAGACGGATAAAAGAAGGCGCAAGACCAGAAGACGTCCTCTTGTTCTTGTGCTCCGAAGCTGCACCTCCTCGCTACACGTGAGCTCGGGACGGAACGAAGAGCCAATTTTGACCCACCCACCAGCCCCTGAGGACAGCAAAGTTGTTGTGCAATAAAGTGAATTGATAAGTTTGTTTTTCCGTTTCGTTTACAGGCTATAACAGTATCAGTTTGTGGTTAATAAAGATGGTGAATATCGTTTAGGTTGTTACGATTAAAGTGATTTGATGTGATGTTGCATTTTAGCATGTTCCTTCGGTCGTAGCGACCAATGTTTTCATAGGTTGAAGAATTGTCGTATTTATTTTTTGGTAGGCGGTAAGGTCATGATCGGTGAGCACTAATTGGTAGATCCCTATGAGTGGGCGTCACCCAACACGGATGGGAGCGCTCGGGAGAGGTGGCCATTGGCCCCTCAGTGGGGAGGCGGTCCCGTCTAAGGGCGGGTCGCCGGAAGTAAAGGAAAGGCGGTCAAGGCCCCTTCCTTTGTAGGAGGGGTTACAGCCCCCTCCTGGGGAATTTCCCGGGGCCAGTGTCATCTGCGACGGCAGATGCGGTAAGTTGTGTGGGGTGGGGAGAGGTCAACGATACCTTCTAGATACCACACACAAGTGTTCGAACGACCTTTAAATGGCGTCGAGTCTTAAGTGCCCCCGTCAAGTCAAGGGAAATTGTTAGTAGTTGCACTTGTGGTAAGCCCCTGTGCCATCGCCCCTCCTAAGTGGGAGGGGTAAGTCTGGTTAGGGATCTTGACACCGGTTATGACCTTGCCGTTGGCCCTTAAACGTTAGGATGTACAATTTCAGTGTTCTTAGAGAATGTTTTGTAGGATACTAGTTCGGCTAGGAGAACCTCTGTATTAGAGATTATGTTAAGGTTAGCCAAACATCGTAATGTGATAATGAAATTGTACATAACATGAAAACGTTTAATGTTTTAATTTTTTGTTTTAATAAATACGGCCGGGATGGTCACTCCATCCCACATCCAAAAAACTTTAAGAACAGTTTCCGGTTTCCCTTCCTTTTGGGGATTGTGTTGAGAGGGGGTGGCGGGTATCTCAGCCATATCACTTTAAACATGCTAATTTTAGCTCTAACACTGATGATCCACCTACAAATGTGAACTGACGTTCAAAAATAAAACATTTGAAAACGGACCATTTTCCACATTTCTGAAGCATGACGTAATGGGGGGGTGTTATCTCTTTTGTCGAAAATCAGCCGTTTTTGCTCGAACATTAAATGCCTCCAAATGGTATTTAATTAACTTCCCGAGCCCCTGGAAGCATGAAAATCACTTTAAACATGCTAATTTTAGCTCTAACACTGATGATCCACCTACAAATGTGAACTGACGTTCAAAAATAAAACATTTGAAAACGGACCATTTTCCACATTTCTGAAGCATGACGTAATGGGGGGGTGTTATCTCTTTTGTCGAAAATCAGCCGTTTTTGCTCGAACATTAAATGCCTCCAAATGGTATTTAATTAACTTCCCGGGGTGAAGAAACCCTTTTTGAGAACTCAGAGTGAGTAAATTGGCCATTTTCATGCACTTTTAACCATTCCATAAATCTTGTGTTTTGGGCCCCTGGAAGCATGAAAATCACTTTAAACATGCTAATTTTAGCTCTAACACTGATGATCCACCTACAAATGTGAACTGACGTTCAAAAATAAAACATTTGAAAACGGACCATTTTCCACATTTCTGAAGCATGACGTAATGGGGGGGTGTTATCTCTTTTGTCGAAAATCAGCCGTTTTTGCTCGAACATTAAATGCCTCAAAATGGTATTTAATTAACTTCCCGAGCCCCTGGAAGCATGAAAATCACTTTAAACATGCTAATTTTAGCTCTAACACTGATGATCCACCTACAAATGTGAACTGACGTTCAAAAATAAAACATTTGAAAACGGACCATTTTCCACATTTCTGAAGCATGACGTAATGGGGGGGTGTTATCTCTTTTGTCGAAAATCAGCCGTTTTTGCTCGAACATTAAATGCCTCCAAATGGTATTTAATTAACTTCCCGGGGTGAAGAAACCCTTTTTGAGAACTCAGAGTGAGTAAATTGGCCATTTTCATGCACTTTTAACCATTCCATAAATCTTGTGTTTTGGGCCCCTGGAAGCATGAAAATCACTTTAAACATGCTAATTTTAGCTCTAACACTGATGATCCACCTACAAATGTGAACTGACGTTCAAAAATAAAACATTTGAAAACGGACCATTTTCCACATTTCTGAAGCATGACGTAATGGGGGGGTGTTATCTCTTTTGTCGAAAATCAGCCGTTTTTGCTCGAACATTAAATGCCTCCAAATGGTATTTAATTAACTTCCCGAGCCCCTGGAAGCATGAAA
Source organism: Lissotriton vulgaris (assembly GCF_964263255.1). Classification (NCBI taxonomy): domain Eukaryota; kingdom Metazoa; phylum Chordata; class Amphibia; order Caudata; family Salamandridae; genus Lissotriton; species Lissotriton vulgaris. The sequence continues at coordinate 57,455 of NW_028248555.1, read as the reverse complement.
ATCACTTTAAACATGCTAATTTTAGCTCTAACACTGATGATCCACCTACAAATGTGAACTGACGTTCAAAAATAAAACATTTGAAAGCGGACCATTTTCCACATTTCTGAAGCATGACGTAATGGGGGGGTGTTATCTCTTTTGTCGAAAATCAGCCGTTTTTGCTCGAACATTAAATGCCTCCAAATGGTATTTAATTAACTTCCCGGGGTGAAGAAACCCTTTTTGAGAACTCAGAGTGAGTAAATTGGCCATTTTCATGCACTTTTAACCATTCCATAAATCTTGTGTTTTGGGCCCCTGGAAGCATGAAAATCACTTTAAACATGCTAATTTTAGCTCTAACACTGATGATCCACCTACAAATGTGAACTGACGTTCAAAAATAAAACATTTGAAAACGGACCATTTTCCACATTTCTGAAGCATGACGTAATGGGGGGGTGTTATCTCTTTTGTCGAAAATCAGCCGTTTTTGCTCGAACATTAAATGCCTCCAAATGGTATTTAATTAACTTCCCGAGCCCCTGGAAGCATGAAAATCACTTTAAACATGCTAATTTTAGCTCTAACACTGATGATCCACCTACAAATGTGAACTGACGTTCAAAAATAAAACATTTGAAAACGGACCATTTTCCACATTTCTGAAGCATGACGTAATGGGGGGGTGTTATCTCTTTTGTCGAAAATCAGCCGTTTTTGCTCGAACATAAAATGCCTCCAAATGGTATTTAATTAACTTCCCGAGCCCCTGGAAGCATGAAAATCACTTTAAACATGCTAATTTTAGCTATAACACTGATGATCCACCTACAAATGTGAACTGACGTTCAAAAATAAAACATTTGAAAACGGACCATTTTCCACATTTCTGAAGCATGACGTAATGGGGGGGTGTTATCTCTTTTGTCGAAAATCAGCCGTTTTTGCTCGAACATTAAATGCCTTCAAATGGTATTTAATTAACTTCCCGGGGTGAAGAAACCCTTTTTGAGAACTCAGAGTGAGTAAATTGGCCATTTTCATGCACTTTTAACCATTCCATAAATCTTGTGTTTTGGGCCCCTGGAAGCATGAAAATCACTTTAAACATGCTAATTTTAGCTCTAACACTGATGATCCACCTACAAATGTGAACTGACGTTCAAAAATAAAACATTTGAAAACGGACCATTTTCCACATTTCTGAAGCATGACGTAATGGGGGGGTGTTATCTCTTTTGTCGAAAATCAGCCGTTTTTGCTCGAACATTAAATGCCTCCAAATGGTATTTAATTAACTTCCCGAGCCCCTGGAAGCATGAAAATCACTTTAAACATGCTAATTTTAGCTCTAACACTGATGATCCACCTACAAATGTGAACTGACGTTCAAAAATAAAACATTTGAAAACGGACCATTTTCCACATTTCTGAAGCATGACGTAATGGGGGGGTGTTATCTCTTTTGTCGAAAATCAGCCGTTTTTGCTCGAACATTAAATGCCTCCAAATGGTATTTAATTAACTTCCCGAGCCCCTGGAAGCATGAAAATCACTTTAAACATGCTAATTTTAGCTCTAACACTGATGATCCACCTACAAATGTGAACTGACGTTCAAAAATAAAACATTTGAAAACGGACCATTTTCCACATTTCTGAAGCATGACGTAATGGGGGGGTGTTATCTCTTTTGTCGAAAATCAGCCGTTTTTGCTCGAACATTAAATGCCTCCAAATGGTATTTAATTAACTTCCCGGGGTGAAGAAACCCTTTTTGAGAACTCAGAGTGAGTAAATTGGCCATTTTCATGCACTTTTAACCATTCCATAAATCTTGTGTTTTGGGCCCCTGGAAGCATGAAAATCACTTTAAACATGCTAATTTTAGCTCTAACACTGATGATCCACCTACAAATGTGAACTGACGTTCAAAAATAAAACATTTGAAAACGGACCATTTTCCACATTTTTGAAGCATGACGTAATGGGGGGGTGTTATCTCTTTTGTCGAAAATCAGCCGTTTTTGCTCGAACATTAAATGCCTCCAAATGGTATTTAATTAACTTCCCGAGCCCCTGGAAGCATGAAAATCACTTTAAACATGCTAATTTTAGCTCTAACACTGATGATCCACCTACAAATGTGAACTGACGTTCAAAAATAAAACATTTGAAAACGGACCATTTTCCACATTTCTGAAGCATGACGTAATGGGGGGGTGTTATCTCTTTTGTCGAAAATCAGCCGTTTTTGCTCGAACATTAAATGCCTCCAAATGGTATTTAATTAACTTCCCGGGGTGAAGAAACCCTTTTTGAGAACTCAGAGTGAGTAAATTGGCCATTTTCATGCACTTTTAACCATTCCATAAATCTTGTGTTTTGGGCCCCTGGAAGCATGAAAATCACTTTAAACATGCTAATTTTAGCTCTAACACTGATGATCCACCTACAAATGTGAACTGACGTTCAAAAATAAAACATTTGAAAACGGACCATTTTCCACATTTCTGAAGCATGACGTAATGGGGGGGTGTTATCTCTTTTGTCGAAAATCAGCCGTTTTTGCTCGAACATTAAATGCCTCAAAATGGTATTTAATTAACTTCCCGAGCCCCTGGAAGCATGAAAATCACTTTAAACATGCTAATTTTAGCTCTAACACTGATGATCCACCTACAAATGTGAACTGACGTTCAAAAATAAAACATTTGAAAACGGACCATTTTCCACATTTCTGAAGCATGACGTAATGGGGGGGTGTTATCTCTTTTGTCGAAAATCAGCCGTTTTTGCTCGAACATTAAATGCCTCCAAATGGTATTTAATTAACTTCCCGGGGTGAAGAAACCCTTTTTGAGAACTCAGAGTGAGTAAATTGGCCATTTTCATGCACTTTTAACCATTCCATAAATCTTGTGTTTTGGGCCCCTGGAAGCATGAAAATCACTTTAAACATGCTAATTTTAGCTCTAACACTGATGATCCACCTACAAATGTGAACTGACGTTCAAAAATAAAACATTTGAAAACGGACCATTTTCCACATTTCTGAAGCATGACGTAATGGGGGGGTGTTATCTCTTTTGTCGAAAATCAGCCGTTTTTGCTCGAACATTAAATGCCTCCAAATGGTATTTAATTAACTTCCCGAGCCCCTGGAAGCATGAAAATCACTTTAAACATGCTAATTTTAGCTCTAACACTGATGATCCACCTACAAATGTGAACTGACGTTCAAAAATAAAACATTTGAAAACGGACCATTTTCCACATTTCTGAAGCATGACGTAATGGGGGGGTGTTATCTCTTTTGTCGAAAATCAGCCGTTTTTGCTCGAACATTAAATGCCTCCAAATGGTATTTAATTAACTTCCCGGGGTGAAGAAACCCTTTTTGAGAACTCAGAGTGAGTAAATTGGCCATTTTCATGCACTTTTAACCATTCCATAAATCTTGTGTTTTGGGCCCCTGGAAGCATGAAAATCACTTTAAACATGCTAATTTTAGCTCTAACACTGATGATCCACCTACAAATGTGAACTGACGTTCAAAAATAAAACATTTGAAAACGGACCATTTTCAACATTTCTGAAGCATGACGTAATGGGGGGGTGTTATCTCTTTTGTCGAAAATCAGCCGTTTTTGCTCGAACATTAAATGCCTCCAAATGGTATTTAATTAACTTCCCGGGGTGAAGAAACCCTTTTTGAGAACTCAGAGTGAGTAAATTGGCCATTTTCATGCACTTTTAACCATTCCATAAATCTTGTGTTTTGGGCCCCTGGAAGCATGAAAATCACTTTAAACATGCTAATTTTAGCTCTAACACTGATGATCCACCTACAAATGTGAACTGACGTTCAAAAATAAAACATTTGAAAACGGACCATTTTCCACATTTCTGAAGCATGACGTAATGGGGGGGTGTTATCTCTTTTGTCGAAAATCAGCCGTTTTTGCTCGAACATTAAATGCCTCCAAATGGTATTTAATTAACTTCCCGAGCCCCTGGAAGCATGAAAATCACTTTAAACATGCTAATTTTAGCTCTAACACTGATGATCCACCTACAAATGTGAACTGACGTTCAAAAATAAAACATTTGAAAACGGACCATTTTCCACATTTCTGAAGCATGACGTAATGGGGGGTGTTATCTCTTGTGTCGAAAATCAGCCGTTTTTGCTCGAACATTAAATGCCTCCAAATGGTATTTAATTAACTTCCCGAGCCCCTGGAAGCATGAAAATCACTTTAAACATGCTAATTTTAGCTCTAACACTGATGATCCACCTACAAATGTGAACTGACGTTCAAAAATAAAACATTTGAAAACGGACCATTTTCCACATTTCTGAAGCATGACGTAATGGGGGGGTGTTATCTCTTTTGTCGAAAATCAGCCGTTTTTGCTCGAACATTAAATGCCTCCAAATGGTATTTAATTAACTTCCCGGGGTGAAGAAACCCTTTTTGAGAACTCAGAGTGAGTAAATTGGCCATTTTCATGCACTTTTAACCATTCCATAAATCTTGTGTTTTGGGCCCCTGGAAGCATGAAAATCACTTTAAACATGCTAATTTTAGCTCTAACACTGATGATCCACCTACAAATGTGAACTGACGTTCAAAAATAAAACATTTGAAAACGGACCATTTTCCACATTTCTGAAGCATGACGTAATGGGGGGGTGTTATCTCTTTTGTCGAAAATCAGCCGTTTTTGCTCGAACATTAAATGCCTCCAAATGGTATTTAATTAACTTCCCGAGCCCCTGGAAGCATGAAAATCACTTTAAACATGCTAATTTTAGCTCTAACACTGATGATCCACCTACAAATGTGAACTGACGTTCAAAAATAAAACATTTGAAAACGGACCATTTTCCACATTTCTGAAGCATGACGTAATGGGGGGGTGTTATCTCTTTTGTCGAAAATCAGCCGTTTTTGCTCGAACATTAAATGCCTCCAAATGGTATTTAATTAACTTCCCGGGGTGAAGAAACCCTTTTTGAGAACTCAGAGTGAGTAAATTGGCCATTTTCATGCACTTTTAACCATTCCATAAATCTTGTGTTTTGGGCCCCTGGAAGCATGAAAATCACTTTAAACATGCTAATTTTAGCTCTAACACTGATGATCCACCTACAAATGTGAACTGACGTTCAAAAATAAAACATTTGAAAACGGACCATTTTCCACATTTCTGAAGCATGACGTAATGGGGGGGTGTTATCTCTTTTGTCGAAAATCAGCCGTTTTTGCTCGAACATTAAATGCCTCAAAATGGTATTTAATTAACTTCCCGAGCCCCTGGAAGCATGAAAATCACTTTAAACATGCTAATTTTAGCTCTAACACTGATGATCCACCTACAAATGTGAACTGACGTTCAAAAATAAAACATTTGAAAACGGACCATTTTCCACATTTCTGAAGCATGACGTAATGGGGGGGTGTTATCTCTTTTGTCGAAAATCAGCCGTTTTTGCTCGAACATTAAATGCCTCCAAATGGTATTTAATTAACTTCCCGGGGTGAAGAAACCCTTTTTGAGAACTCAGAGTGAGTAAATTGGCCATTTTCATGCACTTTTAACCATTCCATAAATCTTGTGTTTTGGGCCCCTGGAAGCATGAAAATCACTTTAAACATGCTAATTTTAGCTCTAACACTGATGATCCACCTACAAATGTGAACTGACGTTCAAAAATAAAACATTTGAAAACGGACCATTTTCCACATTTCTGAAGCATGACGTAATGGGGGGGTGTTATCTCTTTTGTCGAAAATCAGCCGTTTTTGCTCGAACATTAAATGCCTCCAAATGGTATTTAATTAACTTCCCGAGCCCCTGGAAGCATGAAAATCACTTTAAACATGCTAATTTTAGCTCTAACACTGATGATCCACCTACAAATGTGAACTGACGTTCAAAAATAAAACATTTGAAAACGGACCATTTTCCACATTTCTGAAGCATGACGTAATGGGGGGGTGTTATCTCTTTTGTCGAAAATCAGCCGTTTTTGCTCGAACATTAAATGCCTCCAAATGGTATTTAATTAACTTCCCGAGCCCCTGGAAGCATGAAAATCACTTTAAACATGCTAATTTTAGCTCTAACACTGATGATCCACCTACAAATGTGAACTGACGTTCAAAAATAAAACATTTGAAAACGGACCATTTTCCACATTTCTGAAGCATGACGTAATGGGGGGTGTTATCTCTTTTGTCGAAAATCAGCCGTTTTTGCTCGAACATTAAATGCCTCCAAATGGTATTTAATTAACTTCCCGGGGTGAAGAAACCCTTTTTGAGAACTCAGAGTGAGTAAATTGGCCATTTTCATGCACTTTTAACCATTCCATAAATCTTGTGTTTTGGGCCCCTGGAAGCATGAAAATCACTTTAAACATGCTAATTTTAGCTCTAACACTGATGATCCACCTACAAATGTGAACTGACGTTCAAAAATAAAACATTTGAAAACGGACCATTTTCCACATTTCTGAAGCATGACGTAATGGGGGGGGGGTGTTATCTCTTTTGTCGAAAATCAGCCGTTTTTGCTCGAACATTAAATGCCTCCAAATGGTATTTAATTAACTTCCCGAGCCCCTGGAAGCATGAAAATCACTTTAAACATGCTAATTTTAGCTCTAACACTGATGATCCACCTACAAATGTGAACTGACGTTCAAAAATAAAACATTTGAAAACGGACCATTTTCCACATTTCTGAAGCATGACGTAATGGGGGGGTGTTATCTCTTTTGTCGAAAATCAGCCGTTTTTGCTCGAACATTAAATGCCTCCAAATGGTATTTAATTAACTTCCCGGGGTGAAGAAACCCTTTTTGAGAACTCAGAGTGAGTAAATTGGCCATTTTCATGCACTTTTAACCATTCCATAAATCTTGTGTTTTGGGCCCCTGGAAGCATGAAAATCACTTTAAACATGCTAATTTTAGCTCTAACACTGATGATCCACCTACAAATGTGAACTGACGTTCAAAAATAAAACATTTGAAAACGGACCATTTTCCACATTTCTGAAGCATGACGTAATGGGGGGGTGTTATCTCTTTTGTCGAAAATCAGCCGTTTTTGCTCGAACATTAAATGCCTCCAAATGGTATTTAATTAACTTCCCGGGGTGAAGAAACCCTTTTTGAGAACTCAGAGTGAGTAAATTGGCCATTTTCATGCACTTTTAACCATTCCATAAATCTTGTGTTTTGGGCCCCTGGAAGCATGAAAATCACTTTAAACATGCTAATTTTAGCTCTAACACTGATGATCCACCTACAAATGTGAACTGACGTTCAAAAATAAAACATTTGAAAACGGACCATTTTCCACATTTCTGAAGCATGACGTAATGGGGGGGTGTTATCTCTTTTGTCGAAAATCAGCCGTTTTTGCTCGAACATTAAATGCCTCCAAATGGTATTTAATTAACTTCCCGAGCCCCTGGAAGCATGAAAATCACTTTAAACATGCTAATTTTAGCTCTAACACTGATGATCCACCTACAAATGTGAACTGACGTTCAAAAATAAAACATTTGAAAACGGACCATTTTCCACATTTCTGAAGCATGACGTAATGGGGGGTGTTATCTCTTTTGTCGAAAATCAGCCGTTTTTGCTCGAACATTAAATGCCTCCAAATGGTATTTAATTAACTTCCCGAGCCCCTGGAAGCATGAAAATCACTTTAAACATGCTAATTTTAGCTCTAACACTGATGATCCACCTACAAATGTGAACTGACGTTCAAAAATAAAACATTTGAAAACGGACCATTTTCCACATTTCTGAAGCATGACGTAATGGGGGGGTGTTATCTCTTTTGTCGAAAATCAGCCGTTTTTGCTCGAACATTAAATGCCTCCAAATGGTATTTAATTAACTTCCCGGGGTGAAGAAACCCTTTTTGAGAACTCAGAGTGAGTAAATTGGCCATTTTCATGCACTTTTAACCATTCCATAAATCTTGTGTTTTGGGCCCCTGGAAGCATGAAAATCACTTTAAACATGCTAATTTTAGCTCTAACACTGATGATCCACCTACAAATGTGAACTGACGTTCAAAAATAAAACATTTGAAAACGGACCATTTTCCACATTTCTGAAGCATGACGTAATGGGGGGGTGTTATCTCTTTTGTCGAAAATCAGCCGTTTTTGCTCGAACATTAAATGCCTCCAAATGGTATTTAATTAACTTCCCGAGCCCCTGGAAGCATGAAAATCACTTTAAACATGCTAATTTTAGCTCTAACACTGATGATCCACCTACAAATGTGAACTGACGTTCAAAAATAAAACATTTGAAAACGGACCATTTTCCACATTTCTGAAGCATGACGTAATGGGGGGGTGTTATCTCTTTTGTCGAAAATCAGCCGTTTTTGCTCGAACATTAAATGCCTCCAAATGGTATTTAATTAACTTCCCGAGCCCCTGGAAGCATGAAAATCACTTTAAACATGCTAATTTTAGCTCTAACACTGATGATCCACCTACAAATGTGAACTGACGTTCAAAAATAAAACATTTGAAAACGGACCATTTTCCACATTTCTGAAGCATGACGTAATGGGGGGTGTTATCTCTTTTGTCGAAAATCAGCCGTTTTTGCTCGAACATTAAATGCCTCCAAATGGTATTTAATTAACTTCCCGGGGTGAAGAAACCCTTTTTGAGAACTCAGAGTGAGTAAATTGGCCATTTTCATGCACTTTTAACCATTCCATAAATCTTGTGTTTTGGGCCCCTGGAAGCATGAAAATCACTTTAAACATGCTAATTTTAGCTCTAACACTGATGATCCACCTACAAATGTGAACTGACGTTCAAAAATAAAACATTTGAAAACGGACCATTTTCCACATTTCTGAAGCATGACGTAATGGGGGGGGGTGTTATCTCTTTTGTCGAAAATCAGCCGTTTTTGCTCGAACATTAAATGCCTCCAAATGGTATTTAATTAACTTCCCGAGCCCCTGGAAGCATGAAAATCACTTTAAACATGCTAATTTTAGCTCTAACACTGATGATCCACCTACAAATGTGAACTGACGTTCAAAAATAAAACATTTGAAAACGGACCATTTTCCACATTTCTGAAGCATGACGTAATGGGGGGGTGTTATCTCTTTTGTCGAAAATCAGCCGTTTTTGCTCGAACATTAAATGCCTCCAAATGGTATTTAATTAACTTCCCGGGGTGAAGAAACCCTTTTTGAGAACTCAGAGTGAGTAAATTGGCCATTTTCATGCACTTTTAACCATTCCATAAATCTTGTGTTTTGGGCCCCTGGAAGCATGAAAATCACTTTAAACATGCTAATTTTAGCTCTAACACTGATGATCCACCTACAAATGTGAACTGACGTTCAAAAATAAAACATTTGAAAACGGACCATTTTCCACATTTCTGAAGCATGACGTAATGGGGGGGTGTTATCTCTTTTGTCGAAAATCAGCCGTTTTTGCTCGAACATTAAATGCCTCCAAATGGTATTTAATTAACTTCCCGGGGTGAAGAAACCCTTTTTGAGAACTCAGAGTGAGTAAATTGGCCATTTTCATGCACTTTTAACCATTCCATAAATCTTGTGTTTTGGGCCCCTGGAAGCATGAAAATCACTTTAAACATGCTAATTTTAGCTCTAACACTGATGATCCACCTACAAATGTGAACTGACGTTCAAAAATAAAACATTTGAAAACGGACCATTTTCCACATTTCTGAAGCATGACGTAATGGGGGGGTGTTATCTCTTTTGTCGAAAATCAGCCGTTTTTGCTCGAACATTAAATGCCTCCAAATGGTATTTAATTAACTTCCCGAGCCCCTGGAAGCATGAAAATCACTTTAAACATGCTAATTTTAGCTCTAACACTGATGATCCACCTACAAATGTGAACTGACGTTCAAAAATAAAACATTTGAAAACGGACCATTTTCCACATTTCTGAAGCATGACGTAATGGGGGGTGTTATCTCTTTTGTCGAAAATCAGCCGTTTTTGCTCGAACATTAAATGCCTCCAAATGGTATTTAATTAACTTCCCGAGCCCCTGGAAGCATGAAAATCACTTTAAACATGCTAATTTTAGCTCTAACACTGATGATCCACCTACAAATGTGAACTGACGTTCAAAAATAAAACATTTGAAAACGGACCATTTTCCACATTTCTGAAGCATGACGTAATGGGGGGGTGTTATCTCTTTTGTCGAAAATCAGCCGTTTTTGCTCGAACATTAAATGCCTCCAAATGGTATTTAATTAACTTCCCGGGGTGAAGAAACCCTTTTTGAGAACTCAGAGTGAGTAAATTGGCCATTTTCATGCACTTTTAACCATTCCATAAATCTTGTGTTTTGGGCCCCTGGAAGCATGAAAATCACTTTAAACATGCTAATTTTAGCTCTAACACTGATGATCCACCTACAAATGTGAACTGACGTTCAAAAATAAAACATTTGAAAACGGACCATTTTCCACATTTCTGAAGCATGACGTAATGGGGGGGTGTTATCTCTTTTGTCGAAAATCAGCCGTTTTTGCTCGAACATTAAATGCCTCCAAATGGTATTTAATTAACTTCCCGGGGTGAAGAAACCCTTTTTGAGAACTCAGAGTGAGTAAATTGGCCATTTTCATGCACTTTTAACCATTCCATAAATCTTGTGTTTTGGGCCCCTGGAAGCATGAAAATCACTTTAAACATGCTAATTTTAGCTCTAACACTGATGATCCACCTACAAATGTGAACTGACGTTCAAAAATAAAACATTTGAAAACGGACCATTTTCCACATTTCTGAAGCATGACGTAATGGGGGGGTGTTATCTCTTTTGTCGAAAATCAGCCGTTTTTGCTCGAACATTAAATGCCTCCAAATGGTATTTAATTAACTTCCCGAGCCCCTGGAAGCATGAAAATCACTTTAAACATGCTAATTTTAGCTCTAACACTGATGATCCACCTACAAATGTGAACTGACGTTCAAAAATAAAACATTTGAAAACGGACCATTTTCCACATTTCTGAAGCATGACGTAATGGGGGGGTGTTATCTCTTTTGTCGAAAATCAGCCGTTTTTGCTCGAACATTAAATGCCTCCAAATGGTATTTAATTAACTTCCCGGGGTGAAGAAACCCTTTTTGAGAACTCAGAGTGAGTAAATTGGCCATTTTCATGCACTTTTAACCATTCCATAAATCTTGTGTTTTGGGCCCCTGGAAGCATGAAAATCACTTTAAACATGCTAATTTTAGCTCTAACACTGATGATCCACCTACAAATGTGAACTGACGTTCAAAAATAAAACATTTGAAAACGGACCATTTTCCACATTTCTGAAGCATGACGTAATGGGGGGGTGTTATCTCTTTTGTCGAAAATCAGCCGTTTTTGCTCGATCATTAAATGCCTCCAAATGGTATTTAATCAACTTCCCGAGCCCCTGGAAGCATGAAAATCACTTTAAACATGCTAATTTTAGCTCTAACACTGATGATCCACCTACAAATGTGAACTGACGTTCAAAAATAAAACATTTGAAAACGGACCATTTTCCACATTTCTGAAGCATGACGTAATGGGGGGGTGTTATCTCTTTTGTCAAAAATCAGCCGTTTTTGCTCGAACATTAAATGCCTCCAAATGGTATTTAATTAACTTCCCGAGCCCCTGGAAGCATGAAAATCACTTTAAACATGCTAATTTTAGCTCTAACACTGATGATCCACCTACAAATGTGAACTGACGTTCAAAAATAAAACATTTGAAAACGGACCATTTTCCACATTTCTGAAGCATGACGTAATGGGGGGGTGTTATCTCTTTTGTCGAAAATCAGCCGTTTTTGCTCGAACATTAAATGCCTCCAAATGGTATTTAATTAACTTCCCGAGCCCCTGGAAGCATGAAAATCACTTTAAACATGCTAATTTTAGCTCTAACACTGATGATCCACCTACAAATGTGAACTGACGTTCAAAAATAAAACATTTGAAAACGGACCATTTTCCACATTTCTGAAGCATGACGTAATGGGGGGGTGTTATCTCTTTTGTCGAAAATCAGCCGTTTTTGCTCGAACATTAAATGCCTCCAAATGGTATTTAATTAACTTCCCGGGGTGAAGAAACCCTTTTTGAGAACTCAGAGTGAGTAAATTGGCCATTTTCATGCACTTTTAACCATTCCATAAATCTTGTGTTTTGGGCCCCTGGAAGCATGAAAATCACTTTAAACATGCTAATTTTAGCTCTAACACTGATGATCCACCTACAAATGTGAACTGACGTTCAAAAATAAAACATTTGAAAACGGACCATTTTCCACATTTCTGAAGCATGACGTAATGGGGGGGTGTTATCTCTTTTGTCGAAAATCAGCCGTTTTTGCTCGAACATTAAATGCCTCCAAATGGTATTTAATTAACTTCCCGAGCCCCTGGAAGCATGAAAATCACTTTAAACATGCTAATTTTAGCTCTAACACTGATGATCCACCTACAAATGTGAACTGACGTTCAAAAATAAAACATTTGAAAACGGACCATTTTCCACATTTCTGAAGCATGACGTAATGGGGGGGTGTTATCTCTTTTGTCGAAAATCTGCCGTTTTTGCTCGAACATAAAATGCCTCCAAATGGTATTTAATTAACTTCCCGAGCCCCTGGAAGCATGAAAATCACTTTAAACATGCTAATTTTAGCTCTAACACTGATGATCCACCTACAAATGTGAACTGACGTTCAAAAATAAAACATTTGAAAACGGACCATTTTCCACATTTCTGAAGCATGACGTAATGGGGGGGTGTTATCTCTTTTGTCGAAAATCAGCCGTTTTTGCTCGAACATTAAATGCCTTCAAATGGTATTTAATTAACTTCCCGGGGTGAAGAAACCCTTTTTGAGAACTCAGAGTGAGTAAATTGGCCATTTTCATGCACTTTTAACCATTCCATAAATCTTGTGTTTTGGGCCCCTGGAAGCATGAAAATCACTTTAAACATGCTAATTTTAGCTCTAACACTGATGATCCACCTACAAATGTGAACTGACGTTCAAAAATAAAACATTTGAAAACGGACCATTTTCCACATTTCTGAAGCATGACGTAATGGGGGGGTGTTATCTCTTTTGTCGAAAATCAGCCGTTTTTGCTCGAACATTAAATGCCTCCAAATGGTATTTAATTAACTTCCCGAGCCCCTGGAAGCATGAAAATCACTTTAAACATGCTAATTTTAGCTCTAACACTGATTATCCACCTACAAATGTGAACTGACGTTCAAAAATAAAACATTTGAAAACGGACCATTTTCCACATTTCTGAAGCATAACGTAATGGGGGGGTGTTATCTCTTTTGTCGAAAATCAGCCGTTTTTGCTCGAACATTAAATGCCTCCAAATGGTATTTAATTAACTTCCCGAGCCCCTGGAAGCATGAAAATCACTTTAAACATGCTAATTTTAGCTCTAACACTGATGATCCACCTACAAATGTGAACTGACGTTCAAAAATAAAACATTTGAAAACGGACCATTTTCCACATTTCTGAAGCATGACGTAATGGGGGGGTGTTATCTCTTTTGTCGAAAATCAGCCGTTTTTGCTCGAACATTAAATGCCTCCAAATGGTATTTAATTAACTTCCCGGGGTGAAGAAACCTTTTTGAGAACTCAGAGTGAGTAAATTGGCCATTTTCATGCACTTTTAACCATTCCATAAATCTTGTGTTTTGGGCCCCTGGAAGCATGAAAATCACTTTAAACATGCTAATTTTAGCTCTAACACTGATGATCCACCTACAAATGTGAACTGACGTTCAAAAATAAAACATTTGAAAACGGACCATTTTCCACATTTCTGAAGCATGACGTAATGGGGGGGGTGTTATCTCTTTTGTCGAAAATCAGCCGTTTTTGCTCGAACATTAAATGCCTCCAAATGGTATTTAATTAACTTCCCGAGCCCCGGGAAGCATGAAAATCACTTTAAACATGCTAATTTTAGCTCTAACACTGATGATCCACCTACAAATGTGAAGTGACGTTCAAAAATAAAACATTTGAAAACGGACCATTTTCCACATTTCTGAAGCATGACGTAATGGGGGGGTGTTATCTCTTTTGTCGAAAATCAGCCGTTTTTGCTCGAACATTAAATGCCTCCAAATGGTATTTAATTAACTTCCCGGGGTGAAGAAACCCTTTTTGAGAACTCAGAGTGAGTAAATTGGCCATTTTCATGCACTTTTAACCATTCCATAAATCTTGTGTTTTGGGCCCCTGGAAGCATGAAAATCACTTTAAACATGCTAATTTTAGCTCTAACACTGATGATCCACCTACAAATGTGAACTGACGTTCAAAAATAAAACATTTGAAAACGGACCATTTTCCACATTTCTGAAGCATGACGTAATGGGGGGGTGTTATCTCTTTTGTCGAAAATCAGCCGTTTTTGCTCGAACATTAAATGCCTCCAAATGGTATTTAATTAACTTCCCGAGCCCCTGGAAGCATGAAAATCACTTTAAACATGCTAATTTTAGCTCTAACACTGATGATCCACCTACAAATGTGAACTGACGTTCAAAAATAAAACATTTGAAAACGGACCATTTTCCACATTTCTGAAGCATGACGTAATGGGGGGGTGTTATCTCTTTTGTCGAAAATCAGCCGTTTTTGCTCGAACATTAAATGCCTCCAAATGGTATTTAATTAACTTCCCGGGGTGAAGAAACCCTTTTTGAGAACTCAGAGTGAGTAAATTGGCCATTTTCATGCACTTTTAACCATTCCATAAATCTTGTGTTTTGGGCCCCTGGAAGCATGAAAATCACTTTAAACATGCTAATTTTAGCTCTAACACTGATGATCCACCTACAAATGTGAACTGACGTTCAAAAATAAAACATTTGAAAACGGACCATTTTCCACATTTCTGAAGCATGACGTAATGGGGGGGTGTTATCTCTTTTGTCGAAAATCAGCCGTTTTTGCTCGAACATTAAATGCCTCCAAATGGTATTTAATTAACTTCCCGAGCCCCTGGAAGCATGAAAATCACTTTAAACATGCTAATTTTAGCTCTAACACTGATGATCCACCTACAAATGTGAACTGACGTTCAAAAATAAAACATTTGAAAACGGACCATTTTCCACATTTCTGAAGCATGACGTAATGGGGGGGTGTTATCTCTTTTGTCGAAAATCAGCCGTTTTTGCTCGAACATTAAATGCCTCCAAATGGTATTTAATTAACTTCCCGGGGTGAAGAAACCCTTTTTGAGAACTCAGAGTGAGTAAATTGGCCATTTTCATGCACTTTTAACCATTCCATAAATCTTGTGTTTTGGGCCCCTGGAAGCATGAAAATCACTTTAAACATGCTAATTTTAGCTCTAACACTGATGATCCACCTACAAATGTGAACTGACGTTCAAAAATAAAACATTTGAAAACGGACCATTTTCCACATTTCTGAAGCATGACGTAATGGGGGGGTGTTATCTCTTTTGTCGAAAATCAGCCGTTTTTGCTCGAACATTAAATGCCTCCAAATGGTATTTAATTAACTTCCCGAGCCCCTGGAAGCATGAAAATCACTTTAAACATGCTAATTTTAGCTCTAACACTGATGATCCACCTACAAATGTGAACTGACGTTCAAAAATAAAACATTTGAAAACGGACCATTTTCCACATTTCTGAAGCATGACGTAATGGGGGGGTGTTATCTCTTTTGTCGAAAATCAGCCGTTTTTGCTCGAACATTAAATGCCTCCAAATGGTATTTAATTAACTTCCCGAGCCCCTGGAAGCATGAAAATCACTTTAAACATGCTAATTTTAGCTCTAACACTGATGATCCACCTACAAATGTGAACTGACGTTCAAAAATAAAACATTTGAAAACGGACCATTTTCCACATTTCTGAAGCATGACGTAATGGGGGGGTGTTATCTCTTTTGTCGAAAATCAGCCGTTTTTGCTCGAACATTAAATGCCTCCAAATGGTATTTAATTAACTTCCCGAGCCCCTGGAAGCATGAAAATCACTTTAAACATGCTAATTTTAGCTCTAACACTGATGATCCACCTACAAATGTGAACTGACGTTCAAAAATAAAACATTTGAAAACGGACCATTTTCCACATTTCTGAAGCATGACGTAATGGGGGGGTGTTATCTCTTTTGTCGAAAATCAGCCGTTTTTGCTCGAACATTAAATGCCTCCAAATGGTATTTAATTAACTTCCCGGGGTGAAGAAACCCTTTTTGAGAACTCAGAGTGAGTAAATTGGCCATTTTCATGCACTTTTAACCATTCCATAAATCTTGTGTTTTGGGCCCCTGGAAGCATGAAAATCACTTTAAACATGCTAATTTTAGCTCTAACACTGATGATCCACCTACAAATGTGAACTGACGTTCAAAAATAAAACATTTGAAAACGGACCATTTTCCACATTTCTGAAGCATGACGTAATGGGGGGGTGTTATCTCTTTTGTCGAAAATCAGCCGTTTTTGCTCGAACATTAAATGCCTCCAAATGGTATTTAATTAACTTCCCGAGCCCCTGGAAGCATGAAAATCACTTTAAACATGCTAATTTTAGCTCTAACACTGATGATCCACCTACAAATGTGAACTGACGTTCAAAAATAAAACATTTGAAAACGGACCATTTTCCACATTTCTGAAGCATGACGTAATGGGGGGGTGTTATCTCTTTTGTCGAAAATCAGCCGTTTTTGCTCGAACATTAAATGCCTCCAAATGGTATTTAATTAACTTCCCGAGCCCCTGGAAGCATGAAAATCACTTTAAACATGCTAATTTTAGCTCTAACACTGATGATCCACCTACAAATGTGAACTGACGTTCAAAAATAAAACATTTGAAAACGGACCATTTTCCACATTTCTGAAGCATGACGTAATGGGGGGGTGTTATCTCTTTTGTCGAAAATCAGCCGTTTTTGCTCGAACATTAAATGCCTCCAAATGGTATTTAATTAACTTCCCGGGGTGAAGAAACCCTTTTTGAGAACTCAGAGTGAGTAAATTGGCCATTTTCATGCACTTTTAACCATTCCATAAATCTTGTGTTTTGGGCCCCTGGAAGCATGAAAATCACTTTAAACATGCTAATTTTAGCTCTAACACTGATGATCCACCTACAAATGTGAACTGACGTTCAAAAATAAAACATTTGAAAACGGACCATTTTCCACATTTCTGAAGCATGACGTAATGGGGGGGTGTTATCTCTTTTGTCGAAAATCAGCCGTTTTTGCTCGAACATTAAATGCCTCCAAATGGTATTTAATTAACTTCCCGAGCCCCTGGAAGCATGAAAATCACTTTAAACATGCTAATTTTAGCTCTAACACTGATGATCCACCTACAAATGTGAACTGACGTTCAAAAATAAAACATTTGAAAACGGACCATTTTCCACATTTCTGAAGCATGACGTAATGGGGGGGTGTTATCTCTTTTGTCGAAAATCAGCCGTTTTTGCTCGAACATTAAATGCCTCCAAATGGTATTTAATTAACTTCCCGAGCCCCTGGAAGCATGAAAATCACTTTAAACATGCTAATTTTAGCTCTAACACTGATGATCCACCTACAAATGTGAACTGACGTTCAAAAATAAAACATTTGAAAACGGACCATTTTCCACATTTCTGAAGCATGACGTAATGGGGGGGTGTTATCTCTTTTGTCGAAAATCAGCCGTTTTTGCTCGAACATTAAATGCCTCCAAATGGTATTTAATTAACTTCCCGAGCCCCTGGAAGCATGAAAATCACTTTAAACATGCTAATTTTAGCTCTAACACTGATGATCCACCTACAAATGTGAACTGACGTTCAAAAATAAAACATTTGAAAACGGACCATTTTCCACATTTCTGAAGCATGACGTAATGGGGGGTGTTATCTCTTTTGTCGAAAATCAGCCGTTTTTGCTCGAACATTAAATGCCTCCAAATGGTATTTAATTAACTTCCCGGGGTGAAGAAACCCTTTTTGAGAACTCAGAGTGAGTAAATTGGCCATTTTCATGCACTTTTAACCATTCCATAAATCTTGTGTTTTGGGCCCCTGGAAGCATGAAAATCACTTTAAACATGCTAATTTTAGCTCTAACACTGATGATCCACCTACAAATGTGAACTGACGTTCAAAAATAAAACATTTGAAAACGGACCATTTTCCACATTTCTGAAGCATGACGTAATGGGGGGGGGTGTTATCTCTTTTGTCGAAAATCAGCCGTTTTTGCTCGAACATTAAATGCCTCCAAATGGTATTTAATTAACTTCCCGAGCCCCTGGAAGCATGAAAATCACTTTAAACATGCTAATTTTAGCTCTAACACTGATGATCCACCTACAAATGTGAACTGACGTTCAAAAATAAAACATTTGAAAACGGACCATTTTCCACATTTCTGAAGCATGACGTAATGGGGGGGTGTTATCTCTTTTGTCGAAAATCAGCCGTTTTTGCTCGAACATTAAATGCCTCCAAATGGTATTTAATTAACTTCCCGGGGTGAAGAAACCCTTTTTGAGAACTCAGAGTGAGTAAATTGGCCATTTTCATGCACTTTTAACCATTCCATAAATCTTGTGTTTTGGGCCCCTGGAAGCATGAAAATCACTTTAAACATGCTAATTTTAGCTCTAACACTGATGATCCACCTACAAATGTGAACTGACGTTCAAAAATAAAACATTTGAAAACGGACCATTTTCCACATTTCTGAAGCATGACGTAATGGGGGGGTGTTATCTCTTTTGTCGAAAATCAGCCGTTTTTGCTCGAACATTAAATGCCTCCAAATGGTATTTAATTAACTTCCCGGGGTGAAGAAACCCTTTTTGAGAACTCAGAGTGAGTAAATTGGCCATTTTCATGCACTTTTAACCATTCCATAAATCTTGTGTTTTGGGCCCCTGGAAGCATGAAAATCACTTTAAACATGCTAATTTTAGCTCTAACACTGATGATCCACCTACAAATGTGAACTGACGTTCAAAAATAAAACATTTGAAAACGGACCATTTTCCACATTTCTGAAGCATGACGTAATGGGGGGGTGTTATCTCTTTTGTCGAAAATCAGCCGTTTTTGCTCGAACATTAAATGCCTCCAAATGGTATTTAATTAACTTCCCGAGCCCCTGGAAGCATGAAAATCACTTTAAACATGCTAATTTTAGCTCTAACACTGATGATCCACCTACAAATGTGAACTGACGTTCAAAAATAAAACATTTGAAAACGGACCATTTTCCACATTTCTGAAGCATGACGTAATGGGGGGGTGTTATCTCTTTTGTCGAAAATCAGCCGTTTTTGCTCGAACATTAAATGCCTCCAAATGGTATTTAATTAACTTCCCGAGCCCCTGGAAGCATGAAAATCACTTTAAAACATGCTAATTTTAGCTCTAACACTGATGATCCACCTACAAATGTGAACTGACGTTCAACAATAAAACATTTGAAAACGGACCATTTTCCACATTTCTGAAGCATGACGTAATGGGGGGGTGTTATCTCTTTTGTCGAAAATCAGCCGTTTTTGCTCGAACATTAAATGCCTCCAAATGGTATTTAATTAACTTCCCGGGGTGAAGAAACCCTTTTTGAGAACTCAGAGTGAGTAAATTGGCCATTTTCATGCACTTTTAACCATTCCATAAATCTTGTGTTTTGGGCCCCTGGAAGCATGAAAATCACTTTAAACATGCTAATTTTAGCTCTAACACTGATGATCCACCTATAAATGTGAACTGACGTTCAAAAATAAAACATTTGAAAACGGACCATTTTCCACATTTCTGAAGCATAACGTAATGGGGGGGGTTATCTCTTTTGTCGAAAATCAGCCGTTTTTGCTCGAACATTAAATGCCTCCAAATGGTATTTAATTAACTTCCCGGGGTGAAGAAACCCTTTTTGAGAACTCAGAGTGAGTAAATTGGCCATTTTCATGCACTTTTAACCATTCCATAAATCTTGTGTTTTGGGCCCCTGGAAGCATGAAAATCACTTTAAACATGCTAATTTTAGCTCTAACACTGATGATCCACCTACAAATGTGAACTGACGTTCAAAAATAAAACATTTGAAAACGGACCATTTTCCACATTTCTGAAGCATGACGTAATGGGGGGGTGTTATCTCTTTTGTCGAAAATCAGCCGTTTTTGCTCGAACATTAAATGCCTCCAAATGGTATTTAATTAACTTCCCGAGCCCCTGGAAGCATGAAAATCACTTTAAACATGCTAATTTTAGCTCTAACACTGATGATCCACCTACAAATGTGAACTGACGTTCAAAAATAAAACATTTGAAAACGGACCATTTTCCACATTTCTGAAGCATGACGTAATGGGGGGGTGTTATCTCTTTTGTCGAAAATCAGCCGTTTTTGCTCGAACATTAAATGCCTCCAAATGGTATTTAATTAACTTCCCGGGGTGAAGAAACCCTTTTTGAGAACTCAGAGTGAGTAAATTGGCCATTTTCATGCACTTTTAACCATTCCATAAATCTTGTGTTTTGGGCCCCTGGAAGCATGAAAATCACTTTAAACATGCTAATTTTAGCTCTAACACTGATGATCCACCTACAAATGTGAACTGACGTTCAAAAATAAAACATTTGAAAACGGACCATTTTCCACATTTCTGAAGCATGACGTAATGGGGGGGTGTTATCTCTTTTGTCGAAAATCAGCCGTTTTTGCTCGATCATTAAATGCCTCCAAATGGTATTTAATTAACTTCCCGAGCCCCTGGAAGCATGAAAATCACTTTAAACATGCTAATTTTAGCTCTAACACTGATGATCCACCTACAAATGTGAACTGACGTTCAAAAATAAAACATTTGAAAACGGACCATTTTCCACATTTCTGAAGCATGACGTAATGGGGGGGTGTTATCTCTTTTGTCAAAAATCAGCCGTTTTTGCTCGAACATTAAATGCCTCCAAATGGTATTTAATTAACTTCCCGAGCCCCTGGAAGCATGAAAATCACTTTAAACATGCTAATTTTAGCTCTAACACTGATGATCCACCTACAAATGTGAACTGACGTTCAAAAATAAAACATTTGAAAACGGACCATTTTCCACATTTCTGAAGCATGACGTAATGGGGGGGTGTTATCTCTTTTGTCGAAAATCAGCCGTTTTTGCTCGAACATTAAATGCCTCCAAATGGTATTTAATTAACTTCCCGAGCCCCTGGAAGCATGAAAATCACTTTAAACATGCTAATTTTAGCTCTAACACTGATGATCCACCTACAAATGTGAACTGACGTTCAAAAATAAAACATTTGAAAGCGGACCATTTTCCACATTTCTGAAGCATGACGTAATGGGGGGGTGTTATCTCTTTTGTCGAAAATCAGCCGTTTTTGCTCGAACATTAAATGCCTCCAAATGGTATTTAATTAACTTCCCGGGGTGAAGAAACCTTTTTGAGAACTCAGAGTGAGTAAATTGGCCATTTTCATGCACTTTTAACCATTCCATAAATCTTGTGTTTTGGGCCCCTGGAAGCATGAAAATCACTTTAAACATGCTAATTTTAGCTCTAACACTGATGATCCAGATACAAATGTGAACTGACGTTCAAAAATAAAACATTTGAAAACGGACCATTTTCCACATTTCTGAAGCATGACGTAATGGGGGGGGTGTTATCTCTTTTGTCGAAAATCAGCCGTTTTTGCTCGAACATTAAATGCCTCCAAATGGTATTTAATTAACTTCCCGAGCCCCTGGAAGCATGAAAATCACTTTAAACATGCTAATTTTAGCTCTAACACTGATGATCCACCTACAAATGTGAAGTGACGTTCAAAAATAAAACATTTGAAAACGGACCATTTTCCACATTTCTGAAGCATGACGTAATGGGGGGGTGTTATCTCTTTTGTCGAAAATCAGCCGTTTTTGCTCGAACATTAAATGCCTCCAAATGGTATTTAATTAACTTCCCGGGGTGAAGAAACCCTTTTTGAGAACTCAGAGTGAGTAAATTGGCCATTTTCATGCACTTTTAACCATTCCATAAATCTTGTGTTTTGGGCCCCTGGAAGCATGAAAATCACTTTAAACATGCTAATTTTAGCTCTAACACTGATGATCCACCTACAAATGTGAACTGACGTTCAAAAATAAAACATTTGAAAACGGACCATTTTCCACATTTCTGAAGCATGACGTAATGGGGGGGTGTTATCTCTTTTGTCGAAAATCAGCCGTTTTTGCTCGAACATTAAATGCCTCCAAATGGTATTTAATTAACTTCCCGAGCCCCTGGAAGCATGAAAATCACTTTAAACATGCTAATTTTAGCTCTAACACTGATGATCCACCTACAAATGTGAACTGACGTTCAAAAATAAAACATTTGAAAACGGACCATTTTCCACATTTCTGAAGCATGACGTAATGGGGGGGTGTTATCTCTTTTGTCGAAAATCAGCCGTTTTTGCTCGAACATTAAATGCCTCCAAATGGTATTTAATTAACTTCCCGGGGTGAAGAAACCCTTTTTGAGAACTCAGAGTGAGTAAATTGGCCATTTTCATGCACTTTTAACCATTCCATAAATCTTGTGTTTTGGGCCCCTGGAAGCATGAAAATCACTTTAAACATGCTAATTTTAGCTCTAACACTGATGATCCACCTACAAATGTGAACTGACGTTCAAAAATAAAACATTTGAAAACGGACCATTTTCCACATTTCTGAAGCATGACGTAATGGGGGGGTGTTATCTCTTTTGTCGAAAATCAGCCGTTTTTGCTCGAACATTAAATGCCTCCAAATGGTATTTAATTAACTTCCCGAGCCCCTGGAAGCATGAAAATCACTTTAAACATGCTAATTTTAGCTCTAACACTGATGATCCACCTACAAATGTGAACTGACGTTCAAAAATAAAACATTTGAAAACGGACCATTTTCCACATTTCTGAAGCATGACGTAATGGGGGGGTGTTATCTCTTTTGTCGAAAATCAGCCGTTTTTGCTCGAACATTAAATGCCTCCAAATGGTATTTAATTAACTTCCCGAGCCCCTGGAAGCATGAAAATCACTTTAAACATGCTAATTTTAGCTCTAACACTGATGATCCACCTACAAATGTGAACTGACGTTCAAAAATAAAACATTTGAAAACGGACCATTTTCCACATTTCTGAAGCATGACGTAATGGGGGGGTGTTATCTCTTTTGTCGAAAATCAGCCGTTTTTGCTCGAACATTAAATGCCTCCAAATGGTATTTAATTAACTTCCCGAGCCCCTGGAAGCATGAAAATCACTTTAAACATGCTAATTTTAGCTCTAACACTGATGATCCACCTACAAATGTGAACTGACGTTCAAAAATAAAACATTTGAAAACGGACCATTTTCCACATTTCTGAAGCATGACGTAATGGGGGGGTGTTATCTCTTTTGTCGAAAATCAGCCGTTTTTGCTCGAACATTAAATGCCTCCAAATGGTATTTAATTAACTTCCCGGGGTGAAGAAACCCTTTTTGAGAACTCAGAGTGAGTAAATTGGCCATTTTCATGCACTTTTAACCATTCCATAAATCTTGTGTTTTGGGCCCCTGGAAGCATGAAAATCACTTTAAACATGCTAATTTTAGCTCTAACACTGATGATCCACCTACAAATGTGAACTGACGTTCAAAAATAAAACATTTGAAAACGGACCATTTTCCACATTTCTGAAGCATGACGTAATGGGGGGGTGTTATCTCTTTTGTCGAAAATCAGCCGTTTTTGCTCGAACATTAAATGCCTCCAAATGGTATTTAATTAACTTCCCGAGCCCCTGGAAGCATGAAAATCACTTTAAACATGCTAATTTTAGCTCTAACACTGATGATCCACCTACAAATGTGAACTGACGTTCAAAAATAAAACATTTGAAAACTGACCATTTTCCACATTTCTGAAGCATGACGTAATGGGGGGGTGTTATCTCTTTTGTCGAAAATCAGCCGTTTTTGCTCGAACATTAAATGCCTCCAAATGGTATTTAATTAACTTCCCGAGCCCCTGGAAGCATGAAAATCACTTTAAACATGCTAATTTTAGCTCTAACACTGATGATCCACCTACAAATGTGAACTGACGTTCAAAAATAAAACATTTGAAAACGGACCATTTTCCACATTTCTGAAGCATGACGTAATGGGGGGGTGTTATCTCTTTTGTCGAAAATCAGCCGTTTTTGCTCGAACATTAAATGCCTCCAAATGGTATTTAATTAACTTCCCGGGGTGAAGAAACCCTTTTTGAGAACTCAGAGTGAGTAAATTGGCCATTTTCATGCACTTTTAACCATTCCATAAATCTTGTGTTTTGGGCCCCTGGAAGCATGAAAATCACTTTAAACATGCTAATTTTAGCTCTAACACTGATGATCCACCTACAAATGTGAACTGACGTTCAAAAATAAAACATTTGAAAACGGACCATTTTCCACATTTCTGAAGCATGACGTAATGGGGGGGTGTTATCTCTTTTGTCGAAAATCAGCCGTTTTTGCTCGAACATTAAATGCCTCCAAATGGTATTTAATTAACTTCCCGAGCCCCTGGAAGCATGAAAATCACTTTAAACATGCTAATTTTAGCTCTAACACTGATGATCCACCTACAAATGTGAACTGACGTTCAAAAATAAAACATTTGAAAACGGACCATTTTCCACATTTCTGAAGCATGACGTAATGGGGGGGTGTTATCTCTTTTGTCGAAAATCAGCCGTTTTTGCTCGAACATTAAATGCCTCCAAATGGTATTTAATTAACTTCCCGAGCCCCTGGAAGCATGAAAATCACTTTAAACATGCTAATTTTAGCTCTAACACTGATGATCCACCTACAAATGTGAACTGACGTTCAAAAATAAAACATTTGAAAACGGACCATTTTCCACATTTCTGAAGCATGACGTAATGGGGGGGTGTTATCTCTTTTGTCGAAAATCAGCCGTTTTTGCTCGAACATTAAATGCCTCCAAATGGTATTTAATTAACTTCCCGAGCCCCTGGAAGCATGAAAATCACTTTAAACATGCTAATTTTAGCTCTAACACTGATGATCCACCTACAAATGTGAACTGACGTTCAAAAATAAAACATTTGAAAACGGACCATTTTCCACATTTCTGAAGCATGACGTAATGGGGGGTGTTATCTCTTTTGTCGAAAATCAGCCGTTTTTGCTCGAACATTAAATGCCTCCAAATGGTATTTAATTAACTTCCCGGGGTGAAGAAACCCTTTTTGAGAACTCAGAGTGAGTAAATTGGCCATGTTCATGCACTTTTAACCATTCCATAAATCTTGTGTTTTGGGCCCCTGGAAGCATGAAAATCACTTTAAACATGCTAATTTTAGCTCTAACACTGATGATCCACCTACAAATGTGAACTGACGTTCAAAAATAAAACATTTGAAAACGGACCATTTTCCACATTTCTGAAGCATGACGTAATGGGGGGGGGTGTTATCTCTTTTGTCGAAAATCAGCCGTTTTTGCTCGAACATTAAATGCCTCCAAATGGTATTTAATTAACTTCCCGAGCCCCTGGAAGCATGAAAATCACTTTAAACATGCTAATTTTAGCTCTAACACTGATGATCCACCTACAAATGTGAACTGACGTTCAAAAATAAAACATTTGAAAACGGACCATTTTCCACATTTCTGAAGCATGACGTAATGGGGGGGTGTTATCTCTTTTGTCGAAAATCAGCCGTTTTTGCTCGAACATTAAATGCCTCCAAATGGTATTTAATTAACTTCCCGGGGTGAAGAAACCCTTTTTGAGAACTCAGAGTGAGTAAATTGGCCATTTTCATGCACTTTTAACCATTCCATAAATCTTGTGTTTTGGGCCCCTGGAAGCATGAAAATCACTTTAAACATGCTAATTTTAGCTCTAACACTGATGATCCACCTACAAATGTGAACTGACGTTCAAAAATAAAACATTTGAAAACGGACCATTTTCCACATTTCTGAAGCATGACGTAATGGGGGGGTGTTATCTCTTTTGTCGAAAATCAGCCGTTTTTGCTCGAACATTAAATGCCTCCAAATGGTATTTAATTAACTTCCCGGGGTGAAGAAACCCTTTTTGAGAACTCAGAGTGAGTAAATTGGCCATTTTCATGCACTTTTAACCATTCCATAAATCTTGTGTTTTGGGCCCCTGGAAGCATGAAAATCACTTTAAACATGCTAATTTTAGCTCTAACACTGATGATCCACCTACAAATGTGAACTGACGTTCAAAAATAAAACATTTGAAAACGGACCATTTTCCACATTTCTGAAGCATGACGTAATGGGGGGGTGTTATCTCTTTTGTCGAAAATCAGCCGTTTTTGCTCGAACATTAAATGCCTCCAAATGGTATTTAATTAACTTCCCGAGCCCCTGGAAGCATGAAAATCACTTTAAACATGCTAATTTTAGCTCTAACACTGATGATCCACCTACAAATGTGAACTGACGTTCAAAAATAAAACATTTGAAAACGGACCATTTTCCACATTTCTGAAGCATGACGTAATGGGGGGGTGTTATCTCTTTTGTCGAAAATCAGCCGTTTTTGCTCGAACATTAAATGCCTCCAAATGGTATTTAATTAACTTCCCGAGCCCCTGGAAGCATGAAAATCACTTTAAAACATGCTAATTTTAGCTCTAACACTGATGATCCACCTACAAATGTGAACTGACGTTCAACAATAAAACATTTGAAAACGGACCATTTTCCACATTTCTGAAGCATGACGTAATGGGGGGGTGTTATCTCTTTTGTCGAAAATCAGCCGTTTTTGCTCGAACATTAAATGCCTCCAAATGGTATTTAATTAACTTCCCGGGGTGAAGAAACCCTTTTTGAGAACTCAGAGTGAGTAAATTGGCCATTTTCATGCACTTTTAACCATTCCATAAATCTTGTGTTTTGGGCCCCTGGAAGCATGAAAATCACTTTAAACATGCTAATTTTAGCTCTAACACTGATGATCCACCTACAAATGTGAACTGACGTTCAAAAATAAAACATTTGAAAACGGACCATTTTCCACATTTCTGAAGCATGACGTAATGGGGGGGGTTATCTCTTTTGTCGAAAATCAGCCGTTTTTGCTCGAACATTAAATGCCTCCAAATGGTATTTAATTAACTTCCCGGGGTGAAGAAACCCTTTTTGAGAACTCAGAGTGAGTAAATTGGCCATTTTCATGCACTTTTAACCATTCCATAAATCTTGTGTTTTGGGCCCCTGGAAGCATGAAAATCACTTTAAACATGCTAATTTTAGCTCTAACACTGATGATCCACCTACAAATGTGAACTGACGTTCAAAAATAAAACATTTGAAAACGGACCATTTTCCACATTTCTGAAGCATGACGTAATGGGGGGGTGTTATCTCTTTTGTCGAAAATCAGCCGTTTTTGCTCGAACATTAAATGCCTCCAAATGGTATTTAATTAACTTCCCGAGCCCCTGGAAGCATGAAAATCACTTTAAACATGCTAATTTTAGCTCTAACACTGATGATCCACCTACAAATGTGAACTGACGTTCAAAAATAAAACATTTGAAAACGGACCATTTTCCACATTTCTGAAGCATGACGTAATGGGGGGGTGTTATCTCTTTTGTCGAAAATCAGCCGTTTTTGCTCGAACATTAAATGCCTCCAAATGGTATTTAATTAACTTCCCGGGGTGAAGAAACCCTTTTTGAGAACTCAGAGTGAGTAAATTGGCCATTTTCATGCACTTTTAACCATTCCATAAATCTTGTGTTTTGGGCCCCTGGAAGCATGAAAATCACTTTAAACATGCTAATTTTAGCTCTAACACTGATGATCCACCTACAAATGTGAACTGACGTTCAAAAATAAAACATTTGAAAACGGACCATTTTCCACATTTCTGAAGCATGACGTAATGGGGGGGTGTTATCTCTTTTGTCGAAAATCAGCCGTTTTTGCTCGATCATTAAATGCCTCCAAATGGTATTTAATTAACTTCCCGAGCCCCTGGAAGCATGAAAATCACTTTAAACATGCTAATTTTAGCTCTAACACTGATGATCCACCTACAAATGTGAACTGACGTTCAAAAATAAAACATTTGAAAACGGACCATTTTCCACATTTCTGAAGCATGACGTAATGGGGGGGTGTTATCTCTTTTGTCAAAAATCAGCCGTTTTTGCTCGAACATTAAATGCCTCCAAATGGTATTTAATTAACTTCCCGAGCCCCTGGAAGCATGAAAATCACTTTAAACATGCTAATTTTAGCTCTAACACTGATGATCCACCTACAAATGTGAACTGACGTTCAAAAATAAAACATTTGAAAACGGACCATTTTCCACATTTCTGAAGCATGACGTAATGGGGGGGTGTTATCTCTTTTGTCGAAAATCAGCCGTTTTTGCTCGAACATTAAATGCCTCCAAATGGTATTTAATTAACTTCCCGAGCCCCTGGAAGCATGAAAATCACTTTAAACATGCTAATTTTAGCTCTAACACTGATGATCCACCTACAAATGTGAACTGACGTTCAAAAATAAAACATTTGAAAGCGGACCATTTTCCACATTTCTGAAGCATGACGTAATGGGGGGGTGTTATCTCTTTTGTCGAAAATCAGCCGTTTTTGCTCGAACATTAAATGCCTCCAAATGGTATTTAATTAACTTCCCGGGGTGAAGAAACCCTTTTTGAGAACTCAGAGTGAGTAAATTGGCCATTTTCATGCACTTTTAACCATTCCATAAATCTTGTGTTTTGGGCCCCTGGAAGCATGAAAATCACTTTAAACATGCTAATTTTAGCTCTAACACTGATGATCCACCTACAAATGTGAACTGACGTTCAAAAATAAAACATTTGAAAACGGACCATTTTCCACATTTCTGAAGCATGACGTAATGGGGGGGTGTTATCTCTTTTGTCGAAAATCAGCCGTTTTTGCTCGAACATTAAATGCCTCCAAATGGTATTTAATTAACTTCCCGAGCCCCTGGAAGCATGAAAATCACTTTAAACATGCTAATTTTAGCTCTAACACTGATGATCCACCTACAAATGTGAACTGACGTTCAAAAATAAAACATTTGAAAACGGACCATTTTCCACATTTCTGAAGCATGACGTAATGGGGGGGTGTTATCTCTTTTGTCGAAAATCAGCCGTTTTTGCTCGAACATAAAATGCCTCCAAATGGTATTTAATTAACTTCCCGAGCCCCTGGAAGCATGAAAATCACTTTAAACATGCTAATTTTAGCTCTAACACTGATGATCCACCTACAAATGTGAACTGACGTTCAAAAATAAAACATTTGAAAACGGACCATTTTCCACATTTCTGAAGCATGACGTAATGGGGGGGTGTTATCTCTTTTGTCGAAAATCAGCCGTTTTTGCTCGAACATTAAATGCCTTCAAATGGTATTTAATTAACTTCCCGGGGTGAAGAAACCCTTTTTGAGAACTCAGAGTGAGTAAATTGGCCATTTTCATGCACTTTTAACCATTCCATAAATCTTGTGTTTTGGGCCCCTGGAAGCATGAAAATCACTTTAAACATGCTAATTTTAGCTCTAACACTGATGATCCACCTACAAATGTGAACTGACGTTCAAAAATAAAACATTTGAAAACGGACCATTTTCCACATTTCTGAAGCATGACGTAATGGGGGGGTGTTATCTCTTTTGTCGAAAATCAGCCGTTTTTGCTCGAACATTAAATGCCTCCAAATGGTATTTAATTAACTTCCCGAGCCCCTGGAAGCATGAAAATCACTTTAAACATGCTAATTTTAGCTCTAACACTGATGATCCACCTACAAATGTGAACTGACGTTCAAAAAAAAAACATTTGAAAACGGACCATTTTCCACATTTCTGAAGCATGACGTAATGGGGGGGTGTTATCTCTTTTGTCGAAAATCAGCCGTTTTTGCTCGAACATTAAATGCCTCCAAATGGTATTTAATTAACTTCCCGGGGTGAAGAAACCCTTTTTGAGAACTCAGAGTGAGTAAATTGGCCATTTTCATGCACTTTTAACCATTCCATAAATCTTGTGTTTTGGGCCCCTGGAAGCATGAAAATCACTTTAAACATGCTAATTTTAGCTCTAACACTGATGATCCACCTACAAATGTGAACTGACGTTCAAAAATAAAACATTTGAAAACGGACCATTTTCCACATTTCTGAAGCATGACGTAATGGGGGGGTGTTATCTCTTTTGTCGAAAATCAGCCGTTTTTGCTCGAACATTAAATGCCTCAAAATGGTATTTAATTAACTTCCCGAGCCCCTGGAAGCATGAAAATCACTTTAAACATGCTAATTTTAGCTCTAACACTGATGATCCACCTACAAATGTGAACTGACGTTCAAAAATAAAACATTTGAAAACGGACCATTTTCCACATTTCTGAAGCATGACGTAATGGGGGGGTGTTATCTCTTTTGTCGAAAATCAGCCGTTTTTGCTCGAACATTAAATGCCTCCAAATGGTATTTAATTAACTTCCCGGGGTGAAGAAACCCTTTTTGAGAACTCAGAGTGAGTAAATTGGCCATTTTCATGCACTTTTAACCATTCCATAAATCTTGTGTTTTGGGCCCCTGGAAGCATGAAAATCACTTTAAACATGCTAATTTTAGCTCTAACACTGATGATCCACCTACAAATGTGAACTGACGTTCAAAAATAAAACATTTGAAAACGGACCATTTTCCACATTTCTGAAGCATGACGTAATGGGGGGGTGTTATCTCTTTTGTCGAAAATCAGCCGTTTTTGCTCGAACATTAAATGCCTCCAAATGGTATTTAATTAACTTCCCGAGCCCCTGGAAGCATGAAAATCACTTTAAACATGCTAATTTTAGCTCTAACACTGATGATCCACCTACAAATGTGAACTGACGTTCAAAAATAAAACATTTGAAAGCGGACCATTTTCCACATTTCTGAAGCATGACGTAATGGGGGGGTGTTATCTCTTTTGTCGAAAATCAGCCGTTTTTGCTCGAACATTAAATGCCTCCAAATGGTATTTAATTAACTTCCCGGGGTGAAGAAACCCTTTTTGAGAACTCAGAGTGAGTAAATTGGCCATTTTCATGCACTTTTAACCATTCCATAAATCTTGTGTTTTGGGCCCCTGGAAGCATGAAAATCACTTTAAACATGCTAATTTTAGCTCTAACACTGATGATCCACCTACAAATGTGAACTGACGTTCAAAAATAAAACATTTGAAAACGGACCATTTTCCACATTTCTGAAGCATGACGTAATGGGGGGGTGTTATCTCTTTTGTCGAAAATCAGCCGTTTTTGCTCGAACATTAAATGCCTCCAAATGGTATTTAATTAACTTCCCGAGCCCCTGGAAGCATGAAAATCACTTTAAACATGCTAATTTTAGCTCTAACACTGATGATCCACCTACAAATGTGAACTGACGTTCAAAAATAAAACATTTGAAAACGGACCATTTTCCACATTTCTGAAGCATGACGTAATGGGGGGGTGTTATCTCTTTTGTCGAAAATCAGCCGTTTTTGCTCGAACATAAAATGCCTCCAAATGGTATTTAATTAACTTCCCGAGCCCCTGGAAGCATGAAAATCACTTTAAACATGCTAATTTTAGCTCTAACACTGATGATCCACCTACAAATGTGAACTGACGTTCAAAAATAAAACATTTGAAAACGGACCATTTTCCACATTTCTGAAGCATGACGTAATGGGGGGGTGTTATCTCTTTTGTCGAAAATCAGCCGTTTTTGCTCGAACATTAAATGCCTTCAAATGGTATTTAATTAACTTCCCGGGGTGAAGAAACCCTTTTTGAGAACTCAGAGTGAGTAAATTGGCCATTTTCATGCACTTTTAACCATTCCATAAATCTTGTGTTTTGGGCCCCTGGAAGCATGAAAATCACTTTAAACATGCTAATTTTAGCTCTAACACTGATGATCCACCTACAAATGTGAACTGACGTTCAAAAATAAAACATTTGAAAACGGACCATTTTCCACATTTCTGAAGCATGACGTAATGGGGGGGTGTTATCTCTTTTGTCGAAAATCAGCCGTTTTTGCTCGAACATTAAATGCCTCCAAATGGTATTTAATTAACTTCCCGAGCCCCTGGAAGCATGAAAATCACTTTAAACATGCTAATTTTAGCTCTAACACTGATGATCCACCTACAAATGTGAACTGACGTTCAAAAATAAAACATTTGAAAACGGACCATTTTCCACATTTCTGAAGCATGACGTAATGGGGGGGTGTTATCTCTTTTGTCGAAAATCAGCCGTTTTTGCTCGAACATTAAATGCCTCCAAATGGTATTTAATTAACTTCCCGAGCCCCTGGAAGCATGAAAATCACTTTAAACATGCTAATTTTAGCTCTAACACTGATGATCCACCTACAAATGTGAACTGACGTTCAAAAATAAAACATTTGAAAACGGACCATTTTCCACATTTCTGAAGCATGACGTAATGGGGGGGTGTTATCTCTTTTGTCGAAAATCAGCCGTTTTTGCTCGAACATTAAATGCCTCCAAATGGTATTTAATTAACTTCCCGGGGTGAAGAAACCCTTTTTGAGAACTCAGAGTGAGTAAATTGGCCATTTTCATGCACTTTTAACCATTCCATAAATCTTGTGTTTTGGGCCCCTGGAAGCATGAAAATCACTTTAAACATGCTAATTTTAGCTCTAACACTGATGATCCACCTACAAATGTGAACTGACGTTCAAAAATAAAACATTTGAAAACGGACCATTTTCCACATTTCTGAAGCATGACGTAATGGGGGGGTGTTATCTCTTTTGTCGAAAATCAGCCGTTTTTGCTCGAACATTAAATGCCTCCAAATGGTATTTAATTAACTTCCCGAGCCCCTGGAAGCATGAAAATCACTTTAAACATGCTAATTTTAGCTCTAACACTGATGATCCACCTACAAATGTGAACTGACGTTCAAAAATAAAACATTTGAAAACGGACCATTTTCCACATTTCTGAAGCATGACGTAATGGGGGGGTGTTATCTCTTTTGTCGAAAATCAGCCGTTTTTGCTCGAACATTAAATGCCTCCAAATGGTATTTAATTAACTTCCCGGGGTGAAGAAACCCTTTTTGAGAACTCAGAGTGAGTAAATTGGCCATTTTCATGCACTTTTAACCATTCCATAAATCTTGTGTTTTGGGCCCCTGGAAGCATGAAAATCACTTTAAACATGCTAATTTTAGCTCTAACACTGATGATCCACCTACAAATGTGAACTGACGTTCAAAAATAAAACATTCGAAAACGGACCATTTTCCACATTTCTGAAGCATGACGTAATGGGGGGGTGTTATCTCTTTTGTCGAAAATCAGCCGTTTTTGCTCGAACATTAAATGCCTCAAAATGGTATTTAATTAACTTCCCGAGCCCCTGGAAGCATGAAAATCACTTTAAACATGCTAATTTTAGCTCTAACACTGATGATCCACCTACAAATGTGAACTGACGTTCAAAAATAAAACATTTGAAAACGGACCATTTTCCACATTTCTGAAGCATGACGTAATGGGGGGGTGTTATCTCTTTTGTCGAAAATCAGCCGTTTTTGCTCGAACATTAAATGCCTCCAAATGGTATTTAATTAACTTCCCGAGCCCCTGGAAGCATGAAAATCACTTTAAACATGCTAATTTTAGCTCTAACACTGATGATCCACCTACAAATGTGAACTGACGTTCAAAAATAAAACATTTGAAAACGGACCATTTTCCACATTTCTGAAGCATGACGTAATGGGGGGGTGTTATCTCTTTTGTCGAAAATCAGCCGTTTTTGCTCGAACATTAAATGCCTCCAAATGGTATTTAATTAACTTCCCGGGGTGAAGAAACCCTTTTTGAGAACTCAGAGTGAGTAAATTGGCCATTTTCATGCACTTTTAACCATTCCATAAATCTTGTGTTTTGGGCCCCTGGAAGCATGAAAATCACTTTAAACATGCTAATTTTAGCTCTAACACTGATGATCCACCTACAAATGTGAACTGACGTTCAAAAATAAAACATTTGAAAACGGACCATTTTCCACATTTCTGAAGCATGACGTAATGGGGGGGTGTTATCTCTTTTGTCGAAAATCAGCCGTTTTTGCTCGAACATTAAATGCCTCCAAATGGTATTTAATTAACTTCCCGAGCCCCTGGAAGCATGAAAATCACTTTAAACATGCTAATTTTAGCTCTAACACTGATGATCCACCTACAAATGTGAACTGACGTTCAAAAATAAAACATTTGAAAACGGACCATTTTCCACATTTCTGAAGCATGACGTAATGGGGGGGTGTTATCTCTTTTGTCGAAAATCAGCCGTTTTTGCTCGAACATTAAATGCCTCCAAATGGTATTTAATTAACTTCCCGAGCCCCTGGAAGCATGAAAATCACTTTAAACATGCTAATTTTAGCTCTAACACTGATGATCCACCTACAAATGTGAACTGACGTTCAAAAATAAAACATTTGAAAACGGACCATTTTCCACATTTCTGAAGCATGACGTAATGGGGGGGTGTTATCTCTTTTGTCGAAAATCAGCCGTTTTTGCTCGAACATTAAATGCCTCCAAATGGTATTTAATTAACTTCCCGAGCCCCTGGAAGCATGAAAATCACTTTAAACATGCTAATTTTAGCTCTAACACTGATGATCCACCTACAAATGTGAACTGACGTTCAAAAATAAAACATTTGAAAACGGACCATTTTCCACATTTCTGAAGCATGACGTAATGGGGGGTGTTATCTCTTTTGTCGAAAATCAGCCGTTTTTGCTCGAACATTAAATGCCTCCAAATGGTATTTAATTAACTTCCCGGGGTGAAGAAACCCTTTTTGAGAACTCAGAGTGAGTAAATTGGCCATTTTCATGCACTTTTAACCATTCCATAAATCTTGTGTTTTGGGCCCCTGGAAGCATGAAAATCACTTTAAACATGCTAATTTTAGCTCTAACACTGATGATCCACCTACAAATGTGAACTGACGGTCAAAAATAAAACATTTGAAAACGGACCATTTTCCACATTTCTGAAGCATGACGTAATGGGGGGGGGTGTTATCTCTTTTGTCGAAAATCAGCCGTTTTTGCTCGAACATTAAATGCCTCCAAATGGTATTTAATTAACTTCCCGAGCCCCTGGAAGCATGAAAATCACTTTAAACATGCTAATTTTAGCTCTAACACTGATGATCCACCTACAAATGTGAACTGACGTTCAAAAATAAAACATTTGAAAACGGACCATTTTCCACATTTCTGAAGCATGACGTAATGGGGGGGTGTTATCTCTTTTGTCGAAAATCAGCCGTTTTTGCTCGAACATTAAATGCCTCCAAATGGTATTTAATTAACTTCCCGGGGTGAAGAAACCCTTTTTGAGAACTCAGAGTGAGTAAATTGGCCATTTTCATGCACTTTTAACCATTCCATAAATCTTGTGTTTTGGGCCCCTGGAAGCATGAAAATCACTTTAAACATGCTAATTTTAGCTCTAACACTGATGATCCACCTACAAATGTGAACTGACGTTCAAAAATAAAACATTTGAAAACGGACCATTTTCCACATTTCTGAAGCATGACGTAATGGGGGGGTGTTATCTCTTTTGTCGAAAATCAGCCGTTTTTGCTCGAACATTAAATGCCTCCAAATGGTATTTAATTAACTTCCCAGGGGTGAAGAAACCCTTTTTGAGAACTCAGAGTGAGTAAATTGGCCATTTTCATGCACTTTTAACCATTCCATAAATCTTGTGTTTTGGGCCCCTGGAAGCATGAAAATCACTTTAAACATGCTAATTTTAGCTCTAACACTGATGATCCACCTACAAATGTGAACTGACGTTCAAAAATAAAACATTTGAAAACGGACCATTTTCCACATTTCTGAAGCATGACGTAATGGGGGGGTGTTATCTCTTTTGTCGAAAATCAGCCGTTTTTGCTCGAACATTAAATGCCTCCAAATGGTATTTAATTAACTTCCCGAGCCCCTGGAAGCATGAAAATCACTTTAAACATGCTAATTTTAGCTCTAACACTGATGATCCACCTACAAATGTGAACTGACGTTCAAAAATAAAACATTTGAAAACGGACCATTTTCCACATTTCTGAAGCATGACGTAATGGGGGGTGTTATCTCTTTTGTCGAAAATCAGCCGTTTTTGCTCGAACATTAAATGCCTCCAAATGGTATTTAATTAACTTCCCGAGCCCCTGGAAGCATGAAAATCACTTTAAACATGCTAATTTTAGCTCTAACACTGATGATCCACCTACAAATGTGAACTGACGTTCAAAAATAAAACATTTGAAAACGGACCATTTTCCACATTTCTGAAGCATGACGTAATGGGGGGGTGTTATCTCTTTTGTCGAAAATCAGCCGTTTTTGCTCGAACATTAAATGCCTCCAAATGGTATTTAATTAACTTCCCGGGGTGAAGAAACCCTTTTTGAGAACTCAGAGTGAGTAAATTGGCCATTTTCATGCACTTTTAACCATTCCATAAATCTTGTGTTTTGGGCCCCTGGAAGCATGAAAATCACTTTAAACATGCTAATTTTAGCTCTAACACTGATGATCCACCTACAAATGTGAACTGACGTTCAAAAATAAAACATTTGAAAACGGACCATTTTCCACATTTCTGAAGCATGACGTAATGGGGGGGTGTTATCTCTTTTGTCGAAAATCAGCCGTTTTTGCTCGAACATTAAATGCCTCCAAATGGTATTTAATTAACTTCCCGGGGTGAAGAAACCCTTTTTGAGAACTCAGAGTGAGTAAATTGGCCATTTTCATGCACTTTTAACCATTCCATAAATCTTGTGTTTTGGGCCCCTGGAAGCATGAAAATCACTTTAAACATGCTAATTTTAGCTCTAACACTGATGATCCACCTACAAATGTGAACTGACGTTCAAAAATAAAACATTTGAAAACGGACCATTTTCCACATTTCTGAAGCATGACGTAATGGGGGGGTGTTATCTCTTTTGTCGAAAATCAGCCGTTTTTGCTCGAACATTAAATGCCTCCAAATGGTATTTAATTAACTTCCCGAGCCCCTGGAAGCATGAAAATCACTTTAAACATGCTAATTTTAGCTCTAACACTGATGATCCACCTACAAATGTGAACTGACGTTCAAAAATAAAACATTTGAAAACGGACCATTTTCCACATTTCTGAAGCATGACGTAATGGGGGGGTGTTATCTCTTTTGTCGAAAATCAGCCGTTTTTGCTCGAACATTAAATGCCTCCAAATGGTATTTAATTAACTTCCCGGGGTGAAGAAACCCTTTTTGAGAACTCAGAGTGAGTAAATTGGCCATTTTCATGCACTTTTAACCATTCCATAAATCTTGTGTTTTGGGCCCCTGGAAGCATGAAAATCACTTTAAACATGCTAATTTTAGCTCTAACACTGATGATCCACCTACAAATGTGAACTGACGTTCAAAAATAAAACATTTGAAAACGGACCATTTTCCACATTTCTGAAGCATGACGTAATGGGGGGGTGTTATCTCTTTTGTCGAAAATCAGCCGTTTTTGCTCGATCATTAAATACCTCCAAATGGTATTTAATTAACTTCCCGAGCCCCTGGAAGCATGAAAATCACTTTAAACATGCTAATTTTAGCTCTAACACTGATGATCCACCTACAAATGTGAACTGACGTTCAAAAATAAAACATTTGAAAACGGACCATTTTCCACATTTCTGAAGCATGACGTAATGGGGGGGTGTTATCTCTTTTGTCAAAAATCAGCCGTTTTTGCTCGAACATTAAATGCCTCCAAATGGTATTTAATTAACTTCCCGAGCCCCTGGAAGCATGAAAATCACTTTAAACATGCTAATTTTAGCTCTAACACTGATGATCCACCTACAAATGTGAACTGACGTTCAAAAATAAAACATTTGAAAAC
Organism: Lissotriton vulgaris; assembly: GCF_964263255.1. Taxonomy (NCBI): domain Eukaryota; kingdom Metazoa; phylum Chordata; class Amphibia; order Caudata; family Salamandridae; genus Lissotriton; species Lissotriton vulgaris. The sequence continues at coordinate 19,229 of NW_028248555.1, read as the reverse complement.
GGACCATTTTCCACATTTCTGAAGCATGACGTAATGGGGGGGTGTTATCTCTTTTGTCGAAAATCAGCCGTTTTTGCTCGAACATTAAATGCCTCCAAATGGTATTTAATTAACTTCCCGAGCCCCTGGAAGCATGAAAATCACTTTAAACATGCTAATTTTAGCTCTAACACTGATGATCCACCTACAAATGTGAACTGACGTTCAAAAATAAAACATTTGAAAACGGACCATTTTCCACATTTCTGAAGCATGACGTAATGGGGGGGTGTTATCTCTTTTGTCGAAAATCAGCCGTTTTTGCTCGAACATTAAATGCCTCCAAATGGTATTTAATTAACTTCCCGGGGTGAAGAAACCCTTTTTGAGAACTCAGAGTGAGTAAATTGGCCATTTTCATGCACTTTTAACCATTCCATAAATCTTGTGTTTTGGGCCCCTGGAAGCATGAAAATCACTTTAAACATGCTAATTTTAGCTCTAACACTGATGATCCACCTACAAATGTGAACTGACGTTCAAAAATAAAACATTTGAAAACGGACCATTTTCCACATTTCTGAAGCATGACGTAATGGGGGGGTGTTATCTCTTTTGTCGAAAATCAGCCGTTTTTGCTCGAACATTAAATGCCTCCAAATGGTATTTAATTAACTTCCCGAGCCCCTGGAAGCATGAAAATCACTTTAAACATGCTAATTTTAGCTCTAACACTGATGATCCACCTACAAATGTGAACTGACGTTCAAAAATAAAACATTTGAAAACGGACCATTTTCCACATTTCTGAAGCATGACGTAATGGGGGGGTGTTATCTCTTTTGTCGAAAATCTGCCGTTTTTGCTCGAACATAAAATGCCTCCAAATGGTATTTAATTAACTTCCCGAGCCCCTGGAAGCATGAAAATCACTTTAAACATGCTAATTTTAGCTCTAACACTGATGATCCACCTACAAATGTGAACTGACGTTCAAAAATAAAACATTTGAAAACGGACCATTTTCCACATTTCTGAAGCATGACGTAATGGGGGGGTGTTATCTCTTTTGTCGAAAATCAGCCGTTTTTGCTCGAACATTAAATGCCTTCAAATGGTATTTAATTAACTTCCCGGGGTGAAGAAACCCTTTTTGAGAACTCAGAGTGAGTAAATTGGCCATTTTCATGCACTTTTAACCATTCCATAAATCTTGTGTTTTGGGCCCCTGGAAGCATGAAAATCACTTTAAACATGCTAATTTTAGCTCTAACACTGATGATCCACCTACAAATGTGAACTGACGTTCAAAAATAAAACATTTGAAAACGGACCATTTTCCACATTTCTGAAGCATGACGTAATGGGGGGGTGTTATCTCTTTTGTCGAAAATCAGCCGTTTTTGCTCGAACATTAAATGCCTCCAAATGGTATTTAATTAACTTCCCGAGCCCCTGGAAGCATGAAAATCACTTTAAACATGCTAATTTTAGCTCTAACACTGATTATCCACCTACAAATGTGAACTGACGTTCAAAAATAAAACATTTGAAAACGGACCATTTTCCACATTTCTGAAGCATAACGTAATGGGGGGTGTTATCTCTTTTGTCGAAAATCAGCCGTTTTTGCTCGAACATTAAATGCCTCAAAATGGTATTTAATTAACTTCCCGAGCCCCTGGAAGCATGAAAATCACTTTAAACATGCTAATTTTAGCTCTAACACTGATGATCCACCTACAAATGTGAACTGACGTTCAAAAATAAAACATTTGAAAACGGACCATTTTCCACATTTCTGAAGCATGACGTAATGGGGGGGTGTTATCTCTTTTGTCGAAAATCAGCCGTTTTTGCTCGAACATTAAATGCCTCCAAATGGTATTTAATTAACTTCCCGAGCCCCTGGAAGCATGAAAATCACTTTAAACATGCTAATTTTAGCTCTAACACTGATGATCCACCTACAAATGTGAACTGACGTTCAAAAATAAAACATTTGAAAACGGACCATTTTCCACATTTCTGAAGCATGACGTAATGGGGGGGTGTTATCTCTTTTGTCGAAAATCAGCCGTTTTTGCTCGAACATTAAATGCCTCCAAATGGTATTTAATTAACTTCCCGGGGTGAAGAAACCCTTTTTGAGAACTCAGAGTGAGTAAATTGGCCATTTTCATGCACTTTTAACCATTCCATAAATCTTGTGTTTTGGGCCCCTGGAAGCATGAAAATCACTTTAAACATGCTAATTTTAGCTCTAACACTGATGATCCACCTACAAATGTGAACTGACGTTCAAAAATAAAACATTTGAAAACGGACCATTTTCCACATTTCTGAAGCATGACGTAATGGGGGGGGTGTTATCTCTTTTGTCGAAAATCAGCCGTTTTTGCTCGAACATTAAATGCCTCCAAATGGTATTTAATTAACTTCCCGAGCCCCTGGAAGCATGAAAATCACTTTAAACATGCTAATTTTAGCTCTAACACTGATGATCCACCTACAAATGTGAACTGACGTTCAAAAATAAAACATTTGAAAACGGACCATTTTCCACATTTCTGAAGCATGACGTAATGGGGGGGTGTTATCTCTTTTGTCGAAAATCAGCCGTTTTTGCTCGAACATTAAATGCCTCCAAATGGTATTTAATTAACTTCCCGAGCCCCTGGAAGCATGAAAATCACTTTAAACATGCTAATTTTAGCTCTAACACTGATGATCCACCTACAAATGTGAACTGACGTTCAAAAATAAAACATTTGAAAACGGACCATTTTCCACATTTCTGAAGCATGACGTAATGGGGGGGTGTTATCTCTTTTGTCGAAAATCAGCCGTTTTTGCTCGAACATTAAATGCCTCCAAATGGTATTTAATTAACTTCCCGAGCCCCTGGAAGCATGAAAATCACTTTAAACATGCTAATTTTAGCTCTAACACTGATGATCCACCTACAAATGTGAACTGACGTTCAAAAATAAAACATTTGAAAACGGACCATTTTCCACATTTCTGAAGCATGACGTAATGGGGGGTGTTATCTCTTTTGTCGAAAATCAGCCGTTTTTGCTCGAACATTAAATGCCTCCAAATGGTATTTAATTAACTTCCCGGGGTGAAGAAACCCTTTTTGAGAACTCAGAGTGAGTAAATTGGCCATTTTCATGCACTTTTAACCATTCCATAAATCTTGTGTTTTGGGCCCCTGGAAGCATGAAAATCACTTTAAACATGCTAATTTTAGCTCTAACACTGATGATCCACCTACAAATGTGAACTGACGGTCAAAAATAAAACATTTGAAAACGGACCATTTTCCACATTTCTGAAGCATGACGTAATGGGGGGGGGTGTTATCTCTTTTGTCGAAAATCAGCCGTTTTTGCTCGAACATTAAATGCCTCCAAATGGTATTTAATTAACTTCCCGAGCCCCTGGAAGCATGAAAATCACTTTAAACATGCTAATTTTAGCTCTAACACTGATGATCCACCTACAAATGTGAACTGACGTTCAAAAATAAAACATTTGAAAACGGACCATTTTCCACATTTCTGAAGCATGACGTAATGGGGGGTGTTATCTCTTTTGTCGAAAATCAGCCGTTTTTGCTCGAACATTAAATGCCTCCAAATGGTATTTAATTAACTTCCCGAGCCCCTGGAAGCATGAAAATCACTTTAAACATGCTAATTTTAGCTCTAACACTGATGATCCACCTACAAATGTGAACTGACGTTCAAAAATAAAACATTTGAAAACGGACCATTTTCCACATTTCTGAAGCATGACGTAATGGGGGGGTGTTATCTCTTTTGTCGAAAATCAGCCGTTTTTGCTCGAACATTAAATGCCTCCAAATGGTATTTAATTAACTTCCCGGGGTGAAGAAACCCTTTTTGAGAACTCAGAGTGAGTAAATTGGCCATTTTCATGCACTTTTAACCATTCCATAAATCTTGTGTTTTGGGCCCCTGGAAGCATGAAAATCACTTTAAACATGCTAATTTTAGCTCTAACACTGATGATCCACCTACAAATGTGAACTGACGTTCAAAAATAAAACATTTGAAAACGGACCATTTTCCACATTTCTGAAGCATGACGTAATGGGGGGGTGTTATCTCTTTTGTCGAAAATCAGCCGTTTTTGCTCGAACATTAAATGCCTCCAAATGGTATTTAATTAACTTCCCGGGGTGAAGAAACCCTTTTTGAGAACTCAGAGTGAGTAAATTGGCCATTTTCATGCACTTTTAACCATTCCATAAATCTTGTGTTTTGGGCCCCTGGAAGCATGAAAATCACTTTAAACATGCTAATTTTAGCTCTAACACTGATGATCCACCTACAAATGTGAACTGACGTTCAAAAATAAAACATTTGAAAACGGACCATTTTCCACATTTCTGAAGCATGACGTAATGGGGGGGTGTTATCTCTTTTGTCGAAAATCAGCCGTTTTTGCTCGAACATTAAATGCCTCCAAATGGTATTTAATTAACTTCCCGAGCCCCTGGAAGCATGAAAATCACTTTAAACATGCTAATTTTAGCTCTAACACTGATGATCCACCTACAAATGTGAACTGACGTTCAAAAATAAAACATTTGAAAACGGACCATTTTCCACATTTCTGAAGCATGACGTAATGGGGGGGTGTTATCTCTTTTGTCGAAAATCAGCCGTTTTTGCTCGAACATTAAATGCCTCCAAATGGTATTTAATTAACTTCCCGGGGTGAAGAAACCCTTTTTGAGAACTCAGAGTGAGTAAATTGGCCATTTTCATGCACTTTTAACCATTCCATAAATCTTGTGTTTTGGGCCCCTGGAAGCATGAAAATCACTTTAAACATGCTAATTTTAGCTCTAACACTGATGATCCACCTACAAATGTGAACTGACGTTCAAAAATAAAACATTTGAAAACGGACCATTTTCCACATTTCTGAAGCATGACGTAATGGGGGGGTGTTATCTCTTTTGTCGAAAATCAGCCGTTTTTGCTCGATCATTAAATGCCTCCAAATGGTATTTAATTAACTTCCCGAGCCCCTGGAAGCATGAAAATCACTTTAAACATGCTAATTTTAGCTCTAACACTGATGATCCACCTACAAATGTGAACTGACGTTCAAAAATAAAACATTTGAAAACGGACCATTTTCCACATTTCTGAAGCATGACGTAATGGGGGGGTGTTATCTCTTTTGTCAAAAATCAGCCGTTTTTGCTCGAACATTAAATGCCTCCAAATGGTATTTAATTAACTTCCCGAGCCCCTGGAAGCATGAAAATCACTTTAAACATGCTAATTTTAGCTCTAACACTGATGATCCACCTACAAATGTGAACTGACGTTCAAAAATAAAACATTTGAAAACGGACCATTTTCCACATTTCTGAAGCATGACGTAATGGGGGGGTGTTATCTCTTTTGTCGAAAATCAGCCGTTTTTGCTCGAACATTAAATGCCTCCAAATGGTATTTAATTAACTTCCCGAGCCCCTGGAAGCATGAAAATCACTTTAAACATGCTAATTTTAGCTCTAACACTGATGATCCACCTACAAATGTGAACTGACGTTCAAAAATAAAACATTTGAAAACGGACCATTTTCCACATTTCTGAAGCATGACGTAATGGGGGGGTGTTATCTCTTTTGTCGAAAATCAGCCGTTTTTGCTCGAACATTAAATGCCTCCAAATGGTATTTAATTAACTTCCCGGGGTGAAGAAACCCTTTTTGAGAACTCAGAGTGAGTAAATTGGCCATTTTCATGCACTTTTAACCATTCCATAAATCTTGTGTTTTGGGCCCCTGGAAGCATGAAAATCACTTTAAACATGCTAATTTTAGCTCTAACACTGATGATCCACCTACAAATGTGAACTGACGTTCAAAAATAAAACATTTGAAAACGGACCATTTTCCACATTTCTGAAGCATGACGTAATGGGGGGGTGTTATCTCTTTTGTCGAAAATCAGCCGTTTTTGCTCGAACATTAAATGCCTCCAAATGGTATTTAATTAACTTCCCGAGCCCCTGGAAGCATGAAAATCACTTTAAACATGCTAATTTTAGCTCTAACACTGATGATCCACCTACAAATGTGAACTGACGTTCAAAAATAAAACATTTGAAAACGGACCATTTTCCACATTTCTGAAGCATGACGTAATGGGGGGGTGTTATCTCTTTTGTCGAAAATCTGCCGTTTTTGCTCGAACATAAAATGCCTCCAAATGGTATTTAATTAACTTCCCGAGCCCCTGGAAGCATGAAAATCACTTTAAACATGCTAATTTTAGCTCTAACACTGATGATCCACCTACAAATGTGAACTGACGTTCAAAAATAAAACATTTGAAAACGGACCATTTTCCACATTTCTGAAGCATGACGTAATGGGGGGGTGTTATCTCTTTTGTCGAAAATCAGCCGTTTTTGCTCGAACATTAAATGCCTTCAAATGGTATTTAATTAACTTCCCGGGGTGAAGAAACCCTTTTTGAGAACTCAGAGTGAGTAAATTGGCCATTTTCATGCACTTTTAACCATTCCATAAATCTTGTGTTTTGGGCCCCTGGAAGCATGAAAATCACTTTAAACATGCTAATTTTAGCTCTAACACTGATGATCCACCTACAAATGTGAACTGACGTTCAAAAATAAAACATTTGAAAACGGACCATTTTCCACATTTCTGAAGCATGACGTAATGGGGGGGTGTTATCTCTTTTGTCGAAAATCAGCCGTTTTTGCTCGAACATTAAATGCCTCCAAATGGTATTTAATTAACTTCCCGAGCCCCTGGAAGCATGAAAATCACTTTAAACATGCTAATTTTAGCTCTAACACTGATTATCCACCTACAAATGTGAACTGACGTTCAAAAATAAAACATTTGAAAACGGACCATTTTCCACATTTCTGAAGCATAACGTAATGGGGGGTGTTATCTCTTTTGTCGAAAATCAGCCGTTTTTGCTCGAACATTAAATGCCTCAAAATGGTATTTAATTAACTTCCCGAGCCCCTGGAAGCATGAAAATCACTTTAAACATGCTAATTTTAGCTCTAACACTGATGATCCACCTACAAATGTGAACTGACGTTCAAAAATAAAACATTTGAAAACGGACCATTTTCCACATTTCTGAAGCATGACGTAATGGGGGGGTGTTATCTCTTTTGTCGAAAATCAGCCGTTTTTGCTCGAACATTAAATGCCTCCAAATGGTATTTAATTAACTTCCCGAGCCCCTGGAAGCATGAAAATCACTTTAAACATGCTAATTTTAGCTCTAACACTGATGATCCACCTACAAATGTGAACTGACGTTCAAAAATAAAACATTTGAAAACGGACCATTTTCCACATTTCTGAAGCATGACGTAATGGGGGGGTGTTATCTCTTTTGTCGAAAATCAGCCGTTTTTGCTCGAACATTAAATGCCTCCAAATGGTATTTAATTAACTTCCCGGGGTGAAGAAACCCTTTTTGAGAACTCAGAGTGAGTAAATTGGCCATTTTCATGCACTTTTAACCATTCCATAAATCTTGTGTTTTGGGCCCCTGGAAGCATGAAAATCACTTTAAACATGCTAATTTTAGCTCTAACACTGATGATCCACCTACAAATGTGAACTGACGTTCAAAAATAAAACATTTGAAAACGGACCATTTTCCACATTTCTGAAGCATGACGTAATGGGGGGGTGTTATCTCTTTTGTCGAAAATCAGCCGTTTTTGCTCGAACATTAAATGCCTCCAAATGGTATTTAATTAACTTCCCGAGCCCCTGGAAGCATGAAAATCACTTTAAACATGCTAATTTTAGCTCTAACACTGATGATCCACCTACAAATGTGAACTGACGTTCAAAAATAAAACATTTGAAAACGGACCATTTTCCACATTTCTGAAGCATGACGTAATGGGGGGGTGTTATCTCTTTTGTCGAAAATCAGCCGTTTTTGCTCGAACATTAAATGCCTCCAAATGGTATTTAATTAACTTCCCGAGCCCCTGGAAGCATGAAAATCACTTTAAACATGCTAATTTTAGCTCTAACACTGATGATCCACCTACAAATGTGAACTGACGTTCAAAAATAAAACATTTGAAAACGGACCATTTTCCACATTTCTGAAGCATGACGTAATGGGGGGGTGTTATCTCTTTTGTCGAAAATCAGCCGTTTTTGCTCGAACATTAAATGCCTCCAAATGGTATTTAATTAACTTCCCGGGGTGAAGAAACCCTTTTTGAGAACTCAGAGTGAGTAAATTGGCCATTTTCATGCACTTTTAACCATTCCATAAATCTTGTGTTTTGGGCCCCTGGAAGCATGAAAATCACTTTAAACATGCTAATTTTAGCTCTAACACTGATGATCCACCTACAAATGTGAACTGACGTTCAAAAATAAAACATTTGAAAACGGACCATTTTCCACATTTCTGAAGCATGACGTAATGGGGGGGTGTTATCTCTTTTGTCGAAAATCAGCCGTTTTTGCTCGAACATTAAATGCCTCCAAATGGTATTTAATTAACTTCCCGAGCCCCTGGAAGCATGAAAATCACTTTAAACATGCTAATTTTAGCTCTAACACTGATGATCCACCTACAAATGTGAACTGACGTTCAAAAATAAAACATTTGAAAACGGACCATTTTCCACATTTCTGAAGCATGACGTAATGGGGGGGTGTTATCTCTTTTGTCGAAAATCTGCCGTTTTTGCTCGAACATAAAATGCCTCCAAATGGTATTTAATTAACTTCCCGAGCCCCTGGAAGCATGAAAATCACTTTAAACATGCTAATTTTAGCTCTAACACTGATGATCCACCTACAAATGTGAACTGACGTTCAAAAATAAAACATTTGAAAACGGACCATTTTCCACATTTCTGAAGCATGACGTAATGGGGGGGTGTTATCTCTTTTGTCGAAAATCAGCCGTTTTTGCTCGAACATTAAATGCCTTCAAATGGTATTTAATTAACTTCCCGGGGTGAAGAAACCCTTTTTGAGAACTCAGAGTGAGTAAATTGGCCATTTTCATGCACTTTTAACCATTCCATAAATCTTGTGTTTTGGGCCCCTGGAAGCATGAAAATCACTTTAAACATGCTAATTTTAGCTCTAACACTGATGATCCACCTACAAATGTGAACTGACGTTCAAAAATAAAACATTTGAAAACGGACCATTTTCCACATTTCTGAAGCATGACGTAATGGGGGGGTGTTATCTCTTTTGTCGAAAATCAGCCGTTTTTGCTCGAACATTAAATGCCTCCAAATGGTATTTAATTAACTTCCCGAGCCCCTGGAAGCATGAAAATCATTTTAAACATGCTAATTTTAGCTCTAACACTGATTATCCACCTACAAATGTGAACTGACGTTCAAAAATAAAACATTTGAAAACGGACCATTTTCCACATTTCTGAAGCATAACGTAATGGGGGGTGTTATCTCTTTTGTCGAAAATCAGCCGTTTTTGCTCGAACATTAAATGCCTCCAAATGGTATTTAATTAACTTCCCGAGCCCCTGGAAGCATGAAAATCACTTTAAACATGCTAATTTTAGCTCTAACACTGATGATCCACCTACAAATGTGAACTGACGTTCAAAAATAAAACATTTGAAAACGGACCATTTTCCACATTTCTGAAGCATGACGTAATGGGGGGGTGTTATCTCTTTTGTCGAAAATCAGCCGTTTTTGCTCGAACATTAAATGCCTCCAAATGGTATTTAATTAACTTCCCGGGGTGAAGAAACCTTTTTGAGAACTCAGAGTGAGTAAATTGGCCATTTTCATGCACTTTTAACCATTCCATAAATCTTGTGTTTTGGGCCCCTGGAAGCATGAAAATCACTTTAAACATGCTAATTTTAGCTCTAACACTGATGATCCACCTACAAATGTGAACTGACGTTCAAAAATAAAACATTTGAAAACGGACCATTTTCCACATTTCTGAAGCATGACGTAATGGGGGGGGTGTTATCTCTTTTGTCGAAAATCAGCCGTTTTTGCTCGAACATTAAATGCCTCCAAATGGTATTTAATTAACTTCCCGAGCCCCTGGAAGCATGAAAATCACTTTAAACATGCTAATTTTAGCTCTAACACTGATGATCCACCTACAAATGTGAAGTGACGTTCAAAAATAAAACATTTGAAAACGGACCATTTTCCACATTTCTGAAGCATGACGTAATGGGGGGGTGTTATCTCTTTTGTCGAAAATCAGCCGTTTTTGCTCGAACATTAAATGCCTCCAAATGGTATTTAATTAACTTCCCGGGGTGAAGAAACCCTTTTTGAGAACTCAGAGTGAGTAAATTGGCCATTTTCATGCACTTTTAACCATTCCATAAATCTTGTGTTTTGGGCCCCTGGAAGCATGAAAATCACTTTAAACATGCTAATTTTAGCTCTAACACTGATGATCCACCTACAAATGTGAACTGACGTTCAAAAATAAAACATTTGAAAACGGACCATTTTCCACATTTCTGAAGCATGACGTAATGGGGGGGTGTTATCTCTTTTGTCGAAAATCAGCCGTTTTTGCTCGAACATTAAATGCCTCCAAATGGTATTTAATTAACTTCCCGAGCCCCTGGAAGCATGAAAATCACTTTAAACATGCTAATTTTAGCTCTAACACTGATGATCCACCTACAAATGTGAACTGACGTTCAAAAATAAAACATTTGAAAACGGACCATTTTCCACATTTCTGAAGCATGACGTAATGGGGGGGTGTTATCTCTTTTGTCGAAAATCAGCCGTTTTTGCTCGAACATTAAATGCCTCCAAATGGTATTTAATTAACTTCCCGGGGTGAAGAAACCCTTTTTGAGAACTCAGAGTGAGTAAATTGGCCATTTTCATGCACTTTTAACCATTCCATAAAACTTGTGTTTTGGGCCCCTGGAAGCATGAAAATCACTTTAAACATGCTAATTTTAGCTCTAACACTGATGATCCACCTACAAATGTGAACTGACGTTCAAAAATAAAACATTTGAAAACGGACCATTTTCCACATTTCTGAAGCATGACGTAATGGGGGGGTGTTATCTCTTTTGTCGAAAATCAGCCGTTTTTGCTCGAACATTAAATGCCTCCAAATGGTATTTAATTAACTTCCCGAGCCCCTGGAAGCATGAAAATCACTTTAAACATGCTAATTTTAGCTCTAACACTGATGATCCACCTACAAATGTGAACTGACGTTCAAAAATAAAACATTTGAAAACGGACCATTTTCCACATTTCTGAAGCATGACGTAATGGGGGGGTGTTATCTCTTTTGTCGAAAATCAGCCGTTTTTGCTCGAACATTAAATGCCTCCAAATGGTATTTAATTAACTTCCCGGGGTGAAGAAACCCTTTTTGAGAACTCAGAGTGAGTAAATTGGCCATTTTCATGCACTTTTAACCATTCCATAAATCTTGTGTTTTGGGCCCCTGGAAGCATGAAAATCACTTTAAACATGCTAATTTTAGCTCTAACACTGATGATCCACCTACAAATGTGAACTGACGTTCAAAAATAAAACATTTGAAAACGGACCATTTTCCACATTTCTGAAGCATGACGTAATGGGGGGGTGTTATCTCTTTTGTCGAAAATCAGCCGTTTTTGCTCGAACATTAAATGCCTCCAAATGGTATTTAATTAACTTCCCGAGCCCCTGGAAGCATGAAAATCACTTTAAACATGCTAATTTTAGCTCTAACACTGATGATCCACCTACAAATGTGAACTGACGTTCAAAAATAAAACATTTGAAAACGGACCATTTTCCACATTTCTGAAGCATGACGTAATGGGGGGGTGTTATCTCTTTTGTCGAAAATCAGCCGTTTTTGCTCGAACATTAAATGCCTCCAAATGGTATTTAATTAACTTCCCGAGCCCCTGGAAGCATGAAAATCACTTTAAACATGCTAATTTTAGCTCTAACACTGATGATCCACCTACAAATGTGAACTGACGTTCAAAAATAAAACATTTGAAAACGGACCATTTTCCACATTTCTGAAGCATGACGTAATGGGGGGGTGTTATCTCTTTTGTCGAAAATCAGCCGTTTTTGCTCGAACATTAAATGCCTCCAAATGGTATTTAATTAACTTCCCGAGCCCCTGGAAGCATGAAAATCACTTTAAACATGCTAATTTTAGCTCTAACACTGATGATCCACCTACAAATGTGAACTGACGTTCAAAAATAAAACATTTGAAAACGGACCATTTTCCACATTTCTGAAGCATGACGTAATGGGGGGGTGTTATCTCTTTTGTCGAAAATCAGCCGTTTTTGCTCGAACATTAAATGCCTCCAAATGGTATTTAATTAACTTCCCGGGGTGAAGAAACCCTTTTTGAGAACTCAGAGTGAGTAAATTGGCCATTTTCATGCACTTTTAACCATTCCATAAATCTTGTGTTTTGGGCCCCTGGAAGCATGAAAATCACTTTAAACATGCTAATTTTAGCTCTAACACTGATGATCCACCTACAAATGTGAACTGACGTTCAAAAATAAAACATTTGAAAACGGACCATTTTCCACATTTCTGAAGCATGACGTAATGGGGGGGTGTTATCTCTTTTGTCGAAAATCAGCCGTTTTTGCTCGAACATTAAATGCCTCCAAATGGTATTTAATTAACTTCCCGAGCCCCTGGAAGCATGAAAATCACTTTAAACATGCTAATTTTAGCTCTAACACTGATGATCCACCTACAAATGTGAACTGACGTTCAAAAATAAAACATTTGAAAACGGACCATTTTCCACATTTCTGAAGCATGACGTAATGGGGGGGTGTTATCTCTTTTGTCGAAAATCAGCCGTTTTTGCTCGAACATTAAATGCCTCCAAATGGTATTTAATTAACTTCCCGAGCCCCTGGAAGCATGAAAATCACTTTAAACATGCTAATTTTAGCTCTAACACTGATGATCCACCTACAAATGTGAACTGACCTTCAAAAATAAAACATTTGAAAACGGACCATTTTCCACATTTCTGAAGCATGACGTAATGGGGGGGTGTTATCTCTTTTGTCGAAAATCAGCCGTTTTTGCTCGAACATTAAATGCCTCCAAATGGTATTTAATTAACTTCCCGAGCCCCTGGAAGCATGAAAATCACTTTAAACATGCTAATTTTAGCTCTAACACTGATGATCCACCTACAAATGTGAACTGACGTTCAAAAATAAAACATTTGAAAACGGACCATTTTCCACATTTCTGAAGCATGACGTAATGGGGGGGTGTTATCTCTTTTGTCGAAAATCAGCCGTTTTTGCTCGAACATTAAATGCCTCCAAATGGTATTTAATTAACTTCCCGGGGTGAAGAAACCCTTTTTGAGAACTCAGAGTGAGTAAATTGGCCATTTTCATGCACTTTTAACCATTCCATAAATCTTGTGTTTTGGGCCCCTGGAAGCATGAAAATCACTTTAAACATGCTAATTTTAGCTCTAACACTGATGATCCACCTACAAATGTGAACTGACGTTCAAAAATAAAACATTTGAAAACGGACCATTTTCCACATTTCTGAAGCATGACGTAATGGGGGGTGTTATCTCTTTTGTCGAAAATCAGCCGTTTTTGCTCGAACATTAAATGCCTCCAAATGGTATTTAATTAACTTCCCGAGCCCCTGGAAGCATGAAAATCACTTTAAACATGCTAATTTTAGCTCTAACACTGATGATCCACCTACAAATGTGAACTGACGTTCAAAAAATAAAACATTTGAAAACGGACCATTGTCCACATTTCTGAAGCATGACGTAATGGGGGGGTGTTATCTCTTTTGTCGAAAATCAGCCGTTTTTGCTCGAACATTAAATGCCTCCAAATGGTATTTAATTAACTTCCCGAGCCCCTGGAAGCATGAAAATCACTTTAAACATGCTAATTTTAGCTCTAAACACTGATGATCCACCTACAAATGTGAACTGACGTTCAAAAATAAAACATTTGAAAACGGGACCATTTTCCACATTTCTGAAGCATGACGTAATGGGGGGGTGTTATCTCTTTTGTCGAAAATCAGCCGTTTTTTGCTCGAACATTAAATGCCTCCAAATGGTATTTAATTAACTTCCCGAGCCCCTGGAAGCATGAAAATCACTTTAAACATGCTAATATTAGCTCTAACACTGATGATCCACCTACAAATGTGAACTGACGTTCAAAAAATAAAACATTTGAAAACGGACCATTTTCCACATTTCTGAAGCATGACGTAATGGGGGGGTGTTATCTCTTTTGTCGAAAATCAGCCGTTTTTGCTCGAACATTAAATGCCTCCAAATGGTATTTAATTAACTTCCCGGGGTGAAGAAACCCTTTTTGAGAACTCAGAGTGAGTAAATTGGCCATTTTCATGCACTTTTAACCATTCATAAATCTTGTGTTTTGGGCCCCCGGAAGCATGAAAATCACTTTAAACATGCTAATTTTAGCTCTAACACTGATGATCCACCTACAAATGTGAACTGACGTTCAAAAATAAAACATTTGAAAACGGACCATTTTCCACATTTCTGAAGCATGACGTAATGGGGTGGTGTTATCTCTTTTGTCGAAAATCAGCCGTTTTTTGCTCGAACATTAAATGCCTCCAAATGGTATTTAATTAACTTCCCGAGCCCCTGGAAGCATGAAAATCACTTTAAACATGCTAATTTTAGCTCTAACACTGATGATCCACCTACAAATGTGAACTGACGTTCAAAAATAAAACATTTGAAAACGGACCATTTTCCACATTTCTGAAGCATGACGTAATGGGGGGGTGTTATCTCTTTTGTCGAAAATCAGCCGTTTTTGCTCGAACATTAAATGCCTCCAAATGGTATTTAATTAACTTCCCGAGACCCCCTGGAAGCATGAAAATCACTTTAAACATGCTAATTTTAGCTCTAACACTGATGATCCACCTACAAATGTGAACTGACGTTCAAAATAAAACATTTGAAAACGGACCATTTTCCACATTTCTGAAGCATGACGTAATGGGGGGGTGTTATCTCTTTTGTCGAAAATCAGCCGTTTTTGCTCGAACATTAAATGCCTCCAAATGGTATTTAATTAACTTCCCGAGCCCCTGGAAGCATGAAAATCACTTTAAACATGCTAATTTTAGCTCTAACACTGATGATCCACCTACAAATGTGAACTGACGTTCAAAAATAAAACATTTGAAAACGGACCATTTTCCACATTTCTGAAGCATGACGTAATGGGGGGGTGTTATCTCTTTTGTCGAAAATCAGCCGTTTTTGCTCGAACATTAAATGCCTCCAAATGGTATTTAATTAACTTCCCGAGCCCCTGGAAGCATGAAAATCACTTTAAACATGCTAATTTTAGCTCTAACACTGATGATCACCTACAAATGTGAACTGACGTTCAAAAATAAACATTTGAAACGGACCATTTTCCACATTTCTGAAGCATGACGTAATGGGGGGGTGTTAATCTCTTTTGTCGAAAATCAGCCGTTTTTGCTCGAACATTAAATGCCTCCAAATGGTATTTAATTAACTTCCCGAGCCCCTGGAAGCATGAAAATCACTTTAAACATGCTAATTTTAGCTCTAACACTGATGATCCACCTACAAATGTGAACTGACGTTCAAAAATAAACATTTGAAAACGGACCATTTTCCACATTTCTGAAGCATGACGTAATGGGGGGTGTTATCTCTTTTGTCGAAAATCAGCCGTTTTTTGCTCGAACATTAAATGCCTCCAAATGGTATTTAATTAACTTCCCGGGGTGAAGAAACCCTTTTTGAGAACTCAGAGTGAGTAAATTGGCCATTTTCATGCACTTTTAACCATTCCATAAATCTTGTGTTTTGGGCCCCTGGAAGCATGAAAATCACTTTAAACATGCTAATTTTAGCTCTAACACTGATGATCCACCTACAAATGTGAACTGACGTTCAAAAATAAAACATTTGGAAAACGGACCATTTTCCACATTTCTGAAGCATGACGTAATGGGGGGTGTTATCTCTTTTGTCGAAAATCAGCCGTTTTTGCTCGAACATTAAATGCCTCCAAATGGTATTTAATTAACTTCCCGAGCCCCTGGAAGCATGAAAATCACTTTAAACATGCTAATTTTAGCTCTAACACTGATGATCCACCTACAAATGTGAACTGACGTTCAAAAATAAAACATTTGAAAACGGACCATTTTCCACATTTCTGAAGCATGACGTAATGGGGGGGTGTTATCTCTTTTGTCGAAAATCAGCCGTTTTTGCTCGAACATTAAATGCCTCCAAATGGTATTTAATTAACTTCCCGGGGTGAAGAAACCCTTTTTGAGAACTCAGAGTGAGTAAATTGGCCATTTTCATGCACTTTTAACCATTCCATAAATCTTGTGTTTTGGGCCCCTGGAAGCATGAAAATCACTTTAAACATGCTAATTTAGCTCTAACACTGATGATCCACCTACAAATGTGAACTGACGTTCAAAAATAAAACATTTGAAAACGGACCATTTTCCACATTTCTGAAGCATGACGTAATGGGGGGGTGTTATCTCTTTTGTCGAAAATCAGACGTTTTTGCTCGAACATTAAATGCCTCCAAATGGTATTTAATTAACTTCCCGGGGTGAAGAAACCCTTTTTGAGAACTCAGGAGTGAGTAAATTGGCCATTTTCATGCACTTTTAACCATTCCATAAATCTTGTGTTTTTGGGCCCCTGGAAGCATGAAAATCACTTTAAACATGCTAAATTTTAGCTCTAACACTGATGATCCACCTACAAATGTGAACTGACGTTCAAAAATAAAACATTTGAAAACGGACCATTTTCCACATTTCTGAAGCATGACGTAATGGGGGGGTGTTATCTCTTTTGTCGAAAATCAGCCGTTTTTGCTCGAACATTAAATGCCTCCAAATGGTATTTAATTAACTTCCCGAGCCCCTGGAAGCATGAAAATCACTTTAAACATGCTAATTTTAGCTCTAACACTGATGATCCACCTACAAATGTGAACTGACGTTCAAAAATAAAACATTTGAAAACGGACCATTTTCCACATTTCTGAAGCATGACGTAATGGGGGGGTGTTATCTCTTTTGTCGAAAATCAGCCGTTTTTGCTCGAACATTAAATGCCTCCAAATGGTTATTTAATTAACTTCCCGGGGTGAAGAAACCCTTTTTGAGAACTCAGAGTGAGTAAATTGGCCCATTTTCATGCACTTTTAACCATTCCATAAATCTTGTGTTTTGGGCCCTGGAAGCATGAAAATCACTTTAAACATGCTAATTTTAGCTCTAACACTGATGATCCACCTACAAATGTGAACTGACGTTCAAAAATAAAACATTTGAAAACGGACCATTTTCCACATTTCTGAAGCATGACGTAATGGGGGGGTGTTATCTCTTTTGTCGAAAATCAGACGTTTTTGCTCGAACATTAAATGCCTCCAAATGGTATTTAATTAACTTCCCGGGGTGAAGAAACCCTTTTTGAGAACTCAGAGTGAGTAAATTGGCCATTTTCATGCACTTTTAACCATTCCATAAATCTTGTGTTTTGGGCCCCTGGAAGCATGAAAATCACTTTAAACATGCTAATTTTAGCTCTAACACTGATGATCCACCTACAAATGTGAACTGACGTTCAAAAATAAAACATTTGAAAACGGACCATTTTCCACATTTCTGAAGCATGACGTAATGGGGGGGTGTTATCTCTTTTGTCGAAAATCAGCCGTTTTTGCTTGAACATTAAATGCCTCCAAATGGTATTTAATTAACTTCCCGAGCCCCTGGAAGCATGAAAATCACTTTAAACATGCTAATTTTAGCTCTAACACTGATGATCCACCTACAAATGTGAACTGACGTTCAAAAATAAAACATTTGAAAACGGACCATTTTCCACATTTCTGAAGCATGACGTAATGGGGGGTGTTATCTCTTTTGTCGAAAATCAGCCGTTTTTGCTCGAACATTAAATGCCTCCAAATGGTATTTAATTAACTTCCCGGGGTGAAGAAACCCTTTTTGAGAACTCAGAGTGAGTAAATTGGCCATTTTCATGCACTTTTAACCATTCCATAAATCTTGTGTTTTGGGCCCCTGGAAGCATGAAAATCACTTTAAACATGCTAATTTTAGCTCTAACACTGATGATCCACCTACAAATGTGAACTGACGTTCAAAAATAAAACATTTGAAAACGGACCATTTTCCACATTTCTGAAGCATGACGTAATGGGGGGGTGTTATCTCTTTTGTCGAAAATCAGCCGTTTTTGCTCGAACATTAAATGCCTCCAAATGGTATTTAATTAACTTCCCGAGCCCCTGGAAGCATGAAAATCACTTTAAACATGCTAATTTTAGCTCTAACACTGATGATCCACCTACAAATGTGAACTGACGTTCAAAAATAAAACATTTGAAAACGGACCATTTTCCACATTTCTGAAGCATGACGTAATGGGGGGGTGTTATCTCTTTTGTCGAAAATCAGCCGTTTTTGCTCGAACATTAAATGCCTCCAAATGGTATTTAATTAACTTCCCGGGGTGAAGAAACCCTTTTTGAGAACTCAGAGTGAGTAAATTGGCCATTTTCATGCACTTTTAACCATTCCATAAATCTTGTGTTTTGGGCCCCTGGAAGCATGAAAATCACTTTTAAACATGCTAATTTTAAGCTCTAACACTGATGATCCACCTACAAATGTGAACTGACGTTCAAAAATAAAACATTTGAAAACGGACCATTTTCCACATTTCTGAAGCATGACGTAATGGGGGGGTGTTATCTCTTTTGTCGAAAATCAGCCGTTTTTGCTCGAACATTAAATGCCTCAAATGGTATTTAATTAACTTCCCGAGCCCCCTGGAAGCATGAAAATCACTTTAAACATGCTAATTTTAGCTCTAACACTGATGATCCACCTACAAATGTGAACTGACGTTCAAAAATAAAACATTTGAAACGGACCATTTTCCACATTTCTGAAGCATGACGTAATGGGGGGGTGTTATCTCTTTTGTCGAAAATCAGCCGTTTTTGCTCGAACATTAAATGCCTCCAAATGGTATTTAATTAACTTCCCGAGCCCCTGGAAGCATGAAAATCACTTTAAACATGCTAATTTTAGCT
>NW_028248554.1:0-100398 GCF_964263255.1 Lissotriton vulgaris | reverse complement strand
AAACACATACAAACAGTGAGTCAGTCACCAACCGATGCAGCCACTTATACACAAAGTGAAACACTGATACATATATTTCAATATTAAAAAGTTACTCACTAATATATGTATTCACTAAAATACACTTTATAAGCTAGTTAACCAATAAATATTTTATTAAACATAAACATCCATTTACACACATATTTAACCATTTATTCTTCCATCAAACTTTACAAATACATATATAAAACATATTGATTTTTTCAGAAAGACACATTCACTGGCTGGTGTCATCAGTGATGTCATGAGTGATGTCACTGATGATGTCATGAGTGATATAATCTGTGACGTCATCAGCAGTGCATTGCTTGCGCGCTTGTTATAGTGAGTCCAACTAACTATAACATTGGATTTCCTTTGGTTTAATGTCCGTAAAATTTCCAGCTAACTATAACTGGTGTGAAACCTATGGTTTTTTCAGTGAATCTATATATATATAAATATATGTATATATATATTCAATGAAAAAACCATTGGTTTTAGGCCATATATAGTTAGGGATTTGCATTTCCAAAACCTTATTTTACTCGCATAAAACCATTGAAATTCCATATATAGTTAGATGCGCTAACTATATATATCGCACCCGCAATCCACTGCTGATGATGTCACATATTACATCATTCATGACATGGTCAGTGACATCACTGATGACATCACTGATGACAACTCAAATTACATCACTGATGACAACATCCAGTGACTGTATGTTTCTGTAAAGTTAAAATATGTCTTACATATTGAAGAATGAGTGGATGTATAAATGTCTGGATGAAGGATTTAGTAGGTGCATGACTGATTGTATGAGGGAGTGATTAAATGTGTCTCACTGAGTGCATGGGTTAGTGATTAAACTGTATTAATTTGTGCATCATTATATCTGTTGTTCTGTAAACTGCTGCATGTGTTGATCAGTAGCTATATGAATAACTATATGGGTTATTGATTGGTTGCTCAAGTATTTGTATGGGAGACTGAGTATGTGTGTGGGTGGCTGGGAGGTGTGTGACTCTGTGCATAGATGTGTAAGCAGTTGATTCACTAGATGTATGGTTTCAAAAGTGATACATGTCAAAGTAAGTACATATGTAAAACACAGTACATGTGAGAGTTAACATATATAAATAACTGTGCATAAGAGCCAGTGAATGTGTGAGTGGCTGTATGGATCATTGTGAACATGTATCAAGGATTGTATAAGAGAGTAAACATGTGTTAGAATATGTTTCAATAAGTAAGGTGTGTATAACTGTATAGTTGAGGAATTGGAGGTGTGTTTGATTCTTTGCATGACTGTCTAGGTGTATGAGTAACTCCATGGATGAGTGACAATCTGTGAGTGTCTGTTTTCACTGAGTGTATCTAAGGATATATCAGAGTCTGTAGAGGTTCATCGTATTAACACATGAATGATGTCATCTGTGATGTTGTCAGTGATGTCATTTGAGTTGTCATCAGTGATGTCATCAGTGATGTCATTTGAGATGTCATCAGTGATGTCATTTGAGTTGTCATCAGTGATGTCATCAGTGATGTCACTGACCATGTCATGAATGATGTAATATGTGACATCATCAGCAGTGGATTGCGGGTGCACGATATATAGTTAGCACATCTAACTATATATGGAATTTCAATGGTTTTATGCGAGTAAAATAAGGTTTTGTAAATGCAAATCCCTAACTATATATGGCCTAAAACCAATGGTTTTTTCATTGAATTTTCAAGGTTTTGTAAATGCAATTCCTAACTATATATCGACTATAATCTATGGTTTTTTCAGTGAATTTCAATGGTTTTTTAATAGCAAATATGAAAAGCTTTAAAATGTCAAGTACATGATAGATAAAAACATTTTCGTATTTATGCACGCTGATGTGCTTTGAACGCTGCAACCCCCTTCCCCTCTCTTTTCTCTTAGGAGTACTCTCTCTTTGTAGATAGTGAAGGGTAGTTAACGCAGGCCTTTGCCCCGTTGTAATCTGTCGTGCCTGCTTCTCTCTCCATTTGATTGATTGTTATCCAAGCATTTACTGTTTTAGAATTGGTTCTCTTTGGTTCATTCTCTATTTACAAACAAGCACAGAGTCGCAATACTCTGTTTAGTCTTTGCAGATAGTGAAAAATCGTTTAAAAAAACAAATGGAATCGAGCAAAATCAGTAGGCCACTAATGGGATCTCTTTTTGACCTCGCTAAAATAGAAACATTAACCACAACCCCTCATGAGAAATACGAAACTAGTGAGATGAACTGAGCTCCACACCATGAGGGCTGCAAGACAGCTCGGCTCCGTCACCCATCCCGCCCAAAATAACGACAAACCCTATGCAAATATTACAAATATAGACAACACACCAGCAAAGAAACAGGGTAAAACATTTTATTAAATAACTATTTACATAACGTTTGTTTATAAGATGATGTCAGTAGTGGACCGATGTGTGAATAGGTCGGAAGTAGCACAAGGCGCCAAGATCCGGATGGAAAGTCCTGGATGTTGGGTGCCATAGTTCAGAGTTCTGAGTTTGAGCCTTTTTCAATGCCTGTGCTTTGTTGTTTCCCCTCCATCAAAAACAAAAAAATATATAAAACTGTGCAAAAATACAAAAAAATCAAAAAATGTTTACAAAAGCAGTGCTTGTAAGACTGTCTGAAGCTTATTTCCACCTACTGCAGCTTCACTATTCTCAAAGTAAGTGAGGGTCGTTTGTGGACCTGACTGCATTTGAAAACAATGTTATATGGTACTTCCCTAAACCGCTTGACGGAGGCCCCCGAGGGGCGGTGTGATGGCACGGACTCGGAGAAGACGCTTGGCTCCGACCCCCTCCCCAAGTCTTATAGCACTGGTGTAGCCTGAGATCGCCCCCGACATAGGCGGCCGGCTCCCGGGGTCCGGCGGAACTTTTTGCCTTTTGATGACTCTTCTATTCTGGACTTTGTCCCACAATCCGTTTGACCTGAAGACACGCTGTAGTGGGGCGCCCCTTTACCGTTTTAGTTGCCATTCTGCCCGCTTTTGCTACACTGTGCCTCTTCCGCCATTCAGCTGTTTACCGCCCGCTCTTGCGACTACA
Organism: Lissotriton vulgaris; assembly: GCF_964263255.1. Taxonomy (NCBI): domain Eukaryota; kingdom Metazoa; phylum Chordata; class Amphibia; order Caudata; family Salamandridae; genus Lissotriton; species Lissotriton vulgaris. The sequence continues at coordinate 97,277 of NW_028248554.1, read as the reverse complement.
GCGTCTCGCTCACCATGTAGTTAAGTTGCTCCCGCTCTTGCGGTGCAGCGATAGGCGGCTGCCACAGGACTCTCAAAATGGCGGCCGGCTCTTCGGTTTTAGGCCTGGTCCACTAAAATGGCCCTGGGACACCTTGGAACTCGGACGCTTCCCTGATAGGGCTTGGGTCCCATTCTCGAAAGCGTCCCCTCAGCCTTGAAGATTCTACAAAAGTCCTGGGGGCCCCCGACTCCCGCAGGCTTCTGGTGGGGAGCGGCTGCCATATCTGCTCGTGGAATGGCCACGACGGAGCTACGAGATGGTAGTGCTCTCATGCTGACGCCAGCTTTAGTCTGAAACATCCAGAAACACTGTAGACTACCAATTCGATCAGTTCCGGTAGCGCCCCAACATGACCCGGAAGAGAAGAACTTGCCCTCCCCTCTTTGACTGATGGTTCTTGTTGCCTGTCCCCTCTGTTGTCATTTAACAGAACTTTTTGGACTGCTGAAAGGGGTTGTGTTCCGAACGCTGGTTGGTGGAGACATTTTGACTATATTCTTGACCTACGTTGTCACGTAATGCGTTATATGACACGCCGCGTTAGCGCACCCGGAAGTGATCCGGGGCGCGGCGCGCAGCGCGTAACGTAAGCATGACAGGTCATGTGACTTGTTAATAAAACTTTTCATTGGTTCATTTTACTTTTGTTATTTTAATGATGAAAAGCTTGGTCATATGACCTAAAAATTACGCTTTTTATTGTTTTCGAACATTATTTTTTTTTAAACATATATGTTATAATATTCCAGGCTAATGTACTTTCCCGGAAAATTTACAACTGTCCTGCAAGTAAAATATATTCCTTTTTCGAGAAAAAGGGCGTTTCTTCATTCCATGACGGAGCCGTTGAGTAAAAGAGACTCGGCCTGCTGTCTTAGTCGCCGATACGCCTGATTATCAGATTCTTATCGATCACTTTATGTTGCAGGAGTGGAAAACACAACTGCCCTTGACCATTTATCTTTACTGCGTTCCTACATATTATACCTTTTATCCGTCATGTAATTGGACTGCTTTATTTCATTTGCCTTTTACTGATTCGAAAACAGTGACTAAAAGTAAAAACTTTACCAATCTAAATACTACTACCGTGTTTTGTTTTAAAAACCTTTATTGTGAAAATGTCAGTATACAAATACGGGCCTATAACCACGTGGGCCGGCCACGGAGCAAACTGAAATCGTATATGATGAGGAGACATTTACACTGTAGAGGAACGTAACGAGCGGGCCATTAGGTTGCAAGAACTAAGGTGTCTAACAGTTGCGGAATCGGTGGACGTACATTTTGTAATTAAAATAAGACAGGGCCACTTACAATAACATTTTCTAGATATACATTTGCGGGCAAGGAGTTATGAGTCCCATTTATACCGGCGCCATTTTGGGCGAGGCCGGGCAGGTCCAAGATATAGTCAAAATGTCTCCACCAACAATCGGCCAGACCAGAACCCCTTTTGGCCCTTTATGCTACAAGATGGTGTCTTCCATTCAGAAAATATTGTTGGCAGCATTTTGAAAGGAAAGTTAAACAGCCGTTCTCCTAGTGAGTCTCACATTGTTACATTTAGGAAGAATGTTGAAGAGTAATATGTGGAAAATCTGAAGCCATTTTTCTACAAACTCTCAATCAGCCTTGGATGGAAAAAAAAATCCTGAAGAATGTACAAACTGAAAACCAATTTTTGTCTGTATAGCATCAACAGCAACGCTTGAGTCAGCTTTGTGTCAAGCCGCCATTTTCATTCAATCAATAGCGTCCCCCTGCACACATTCAGGAACCTGGTCGTGTCTTCAGGTGAAACGGATTGTGGGACAAGCAGAAAGGAAAAGGAAAAAAGTTCCGCCGGACCTCGGGAGCCGGCCGCCTATGTCATGGGCGATCTTTGGCCACACCAGGGCAATAGTGAAGCTGCAGCAGGTGCAAAAGAGCTTCAGACAGTCTTACAAGCACTGCTTTTCTAAACATTTTTTTGTATTTTTGCACAGTTTTATATATTTTTTTTGTTTTTGATGGAGGGGAAACAACAAAAAACAGGCATTGAAAAAAGCTCAACAGTGCAGGGCACCTTGTGCTGGTTCCGACCTATTCACACATCGGTCCACTACTGACATCACCTCATAAGCCAACGGGGCACCCCACACTGACTTTCGGCGCAGCATTGTAGGATGGCCACACCAGTGTGGCAACTTGCTGGACACCACCTCGGTGCCATCCGGATCTCGGCGCGTTCGAGTCACTGTACCGCAAGAGTGACCGGAACTCAGCTGGTCACGCCGTCTTTCGGCGCAGCATTGTAGGATGGCCATACCAGTGCGGCAACTTGCTGGACACCACCTCGGTGCCATCCGGATCTCGGCGCGTTCGAGTCACTGTACCGCAAGAGTGACCGGAACTCAGCTGAACACGCCGTCTTTCGGCGCCGCATTGTAGGATGGCCACACCAGTGCAGCAATTTGCTGGACACCACCTTGGGCAATAGTGAAGCTGCAAAAGGTGCAAATAAGCTTCAGACAGTCTTCAACTTAGTCTGATTCTCATAATAAGCTTCAGATAGTCTTACAAGCACTGCTCAGAACTCTCAACTATGGCACTCAACATCCAGGACTTGCCATTCGGATCTTGGCGCCTTGTGCTGGTTCCGACCTATTCACACATCGGTCCACTACTGACATCACCTCATAAGCCAACGGGGCACCCCACGCCGACTTTCGGCACAGCATTGTAGGATGGCCACACCAGTGCGGCAACTTGCTGGACACAACCTCGGTGCCATCCGGATCTCGGCGCGTTCGAGTCACTGTACCGCAAGAGTGACCGGAACTCAGCTGGACATGCCGTCTTTCGGCGCAGCATTGTAGGATGGCCACACCAGTGCGGCAATTTACTGGACACCACCTCGGTGCCATCCGGATCTCGGCGCGTTGTGCTGCCTTCGGCCTATTCGCACATCGGTCCGCTACTGACGCCGCCTCACATGCCAACGGATTTTCTACGCTTTTTGTAGCCCTATGCCGCATAACAGGTCATGTGACTTGTTTATAAAACTTTTCATTGGTTCATTTTACTTTTGGTTTCCTAATGATGGAAGGCTTGGTCATGTGACCTAAAAATAACACTTTTCATTGGTTTAGAACATTTTTTTCCCCAAACGATGAAAGCCCCACCTTGTTTCTGGATGATTCAGACTGAAGCTGGCGTCAGCATGAGAGCACCACCATCTCGTGGCTCCGTCGTGGTCATTCCGCGAGCAATCATGGCAGCCGCTCCCCACCGGAAGCCTGCAGGAGTCGAGGGCCCCCAAGACTTTTGTAGAATCTTCACGGCTGAGGGGACGCTTTTCGAGAATGGAGCCCAAACCCTAGCAGGCAAGCGTCCGAGTTCCAAGGTGTCCCAGGGCCATTTTAGTGGACCAGGCCCAAAACCGAAGAGCCGTCCGCCATTGTAAGAGTCATGTGGCAGCCGCCTATCGCTGCACTGCAAGAGTGGGAGCAACTCAACAACATGGTGAGCGAGACGCTGTAGCTGCAAGAGCGGGCGCAACTCAGCTGGATGGCCGCCACCTGGGGAGGCCCGTTCACGCCGCCTCCCCCACGCCCCCCCACCCCCGGGCCGCCCCACGCCAATTTTCGGAGCAGCATTGTAGGATACCAAAACCAGTGCGGCAGTTTACTGGACATCACCTGGGTGCCATCAACATCTCAGCGCGTTCTGCTGCCTTGGGACTATTCGCACAACAGACCGCTACTGACGAGGCCTCCCTCCGCAACACCCTGGACTCCCAACGCTGTTTTTCTTTGCTGCATTGTAGGATCCCAAAAACCAGTGCGGCACCCAGATGACATCACCTGGGTGCCGTCCAGAACTCAGCACGTTGTGCTGCCTTGGGACTATTCGCACAAAAGACAGCTTCTGACCATTGTTGCTTTTTTTTGTGAAAAATGTTTAAATGTTTTTACAGTTTTTGTTCCGTTTGTTATATTTAAAAGTTAATAAAGTTTTATAATCCCACTTTGTTTGAGTGCTATATATTTTTAAAAAATCGGGTGAATGGGGCCTTGAATCGGGTTATTGTCATGTGTGGGCTTTGCAAGTATACTGCTACAGGATCGGACATTTCAAACTCAAATGCACGTTCTTTTTCTTACCTTTCCGAAGCATGGAGCGCAATAGCAGACAGAGAAAGTGTGATGCAAGTGTTGAACACTGCCTGGCCTGGCAAGTTGCTGGCAGTGCCCCCCCCCCGCCCGCCCGCTCCTGAAAGAGGACACACCGCCGCCCCGAGTACTTCACAGATCTTTAAAAGACCATGCGCTTGTTCATGAGGCTTAAATGGTTTATCACCCCTTCTAGAACCCCTGCATCGACCCTCTGACGTTTCCTGGAACAATTACCACGTAACACAATACCAAGCCTTTTCAGCTGAAACCCCCGAGGAATCGTAGGGCATATTATCAAGGGGGTTTATCTCCGCTAGAAAGCGGAGATACAATTATCTCCCTATTACCAAGCTGTCGCTAACACCAGTTAGTGACAGCTAAAAGGAGATAGCGACCATCTTGGGCCCGCTTTGCATGTCAGTGATATTTATCACTAATGACATGCAAAGTGGGCGTGCCAAGATGTTAGCGACTGGAAACAGTCCCTAACATCGCTATCTCCTATTACCAACTTTTGAAGATATTCGCGCTAAGCACGAATATCTCAAAAAGCTAACACCTGCCCTGAGCACTTCTTAGCCATGTTATCCAATGGGAGGTGGATAACATGGCTAAGAGCATTTGCTCGATAATGCATGAATATCGCTGACTTTTCAGCGATATTCATGCATTGCGGCCGTTTTTTATCGCATTTGCGATAAACCTTGCTAATAGCAAGGTTTATCTGCGATAAAAATCGCCGATGTGCGGCGATAATTTTTGTCTCTAAACAAGTTAGAGACAAAAATTATCGCTAGTTGTTGGTAATATGCCCCCGGGTTTTTGCTTGCAGAAATCGGGAGGCGGGAGACTAGCACTGAAATCAGTAGTCTCACGCCTGAATCGGGAGGGTTGGCATGTCTCGATTCTCTACAGCTGGGGCCATAAACTACATCCGCAGGGCTAGGTGATAGCCTGGGACCGGCCTGGCATCTAAAATGGCTGCCGTGCACGACAAAATTGTGGCATTGGAAAAAAGGCAAGATGGCGCAGACAATGTTTATCAATAAGGATTCATTTATAACAAAATATTTTATCGCACTGACAAATTGGCGGTCAACACTTCCTGATTTCCATCGAATCGAACGTTAACAGACATCACGCAGCAAAAAAAAAAAAAAGCTCACGCACAGCCGCTGGAAGAGATGTATCAACATATATGAGCCTCCTCAGCCACCCTCAGGAAACATAGGGGATTAGGATACGTCTCCCGCACCCCCTTATACCTAGTAATTTAATTAAAACGAAGCACAAAATGGCGAATTCCCGTTTCGCTACCAGTTTGCGGCCCAGTTTGCGGCCCGTGAAGCGCTTCTACCGTGAAAAATCATTTTTTTTTATTTTCCCCACGGGACCCTTTAATAACCCCAACAACATTCCTAGGGGGTCAAGAGGGGTATACCTTGCCCACTTTCATTAAATTCCCCCTTCGTTTTTCACCTCTTCTTCTCTCTCGATCCTACCGAGAGATAAGATGGCGGCCGCTCCGGACTGTTTAGAATGTTGACAGACACCGGAGAGCCAATCAGCTTTCTGCGCGCAAAGTTCCGTTTCGCGAAAAGTAAGCGAACCGGAGCGCAGCCCGGAGCGCTGTTACAGATATATATCTTGTTTTGAACGTTAATTTCTCAAAAACTACTGGAGCACATATATTGAGACCTAGCAAAGGCACATCGGGCTAACAGTCCCTACAATTTTGCCAAGTTTCGTGCAAATCCATTCTGCCGTTCGAGCTAAAAGTGAGTCCAACCGCCCTATGGAAATTAACATGGGAAAAACGCGTTTTGGGACCCCCCTTTTTTCTCGGCCCCCCCTCGACAAAACCCCCCCAAATTTTCATGGGCTGCTCAGAAACAAAATGTGCCATTTTCTTGAAAATTTCAGCCGATTCCGTCCACAAACGCCAAAGTTATTAGACATAGAATTTTCAAAAATCCCATAGGGAAAAAATCCTAACTATATATACCTACTGGCGATAGCCAGTAGGTAATATATATATATATATATATATATATATATATATATATATTACCTACTGGCGGTCGCCAGTAGGTATATATAGTTAGGATTTTTTCCCTATGGGATTTCTGAAAATTCTATGCCTAATAACTTTTGCGTTTGTGGACGGAATTGGCTGAAATTTTCAGGAAAATGGCACATTTTGTTTCTGAGCAGCCCCTGAAAATTTGGTGGGGTTTCGTCAAGGGGGGGCTGAGAAAAAAGGGGGGTCCCAAAACGCGTTTTTTGCATTGAGTTTTCCATAGGGCGGTTGGACTCACTTTTAGCCCGAACGGCTGAATGGATTTTCACGAAACTTGGCAAAATTGTAGGGACTGTTAGCCCGATGTGCCTTTGCTAGGTCTCAATATATGTGCTTCAGTGGATTTTGAGAAATTAACGTTTAAATCAAGATATATATCTGTAACAGCGCTCCGGGCAGCGATCCGGTTAGCAAACCTTTCGCGTATCGGAACTTTGCGATGCGAAGCTGATTGGCCCTCTGGTGTCTGTCAACATTCTAAACAGTCCGGAGCGGCCGCCATCTTGTCTCTCGGTAGGATCGAGAGACAAGAGGAGGCCAAAACAAAGGGGGAAATTACCATAAGGGGGCATAGTAGATCCTCGTTGACCCCCTAGGTTTTATGTGGAGGTTTTAAAAGGGCCTAGGAGGGTCCAAACAAAAAAAAACAAAAACATTTTTTTTGCGTGGTAAGCGCCAAGTTCGCGAACCAGAAAGCGTTCTGGGCAGCGAACTTTATGGATAAAAGAATGAAAGACTTTTCTAATACTGTATGTTAATTATTTGTTGGTTTTGTTGATTATTTTTTAATTTTTTTATTTTTTAAGCAATTATTTATTATTGTGATTGTGTTTCAAAATTTAATAACATTTCTAACATTTAACTAGTTTATGAATTACATATAAAAATGATTAAAGACTCAAACAATTTTTTAATATTACATACAATTTTATTTTTCGGATTGTTTTTCAAAATTTAATACAACGTCTAGCATTTCACTGTCTGATATGTGTTCTTGTTCAGTGAACATAAGTTCCAACATTTGTCCGTCATCATAATAAAGTAAATGATCCACAGATTCTACACATTGAACTAATTCATGGTCCCGTGATTCATCCATGAAATCTGAGTCATCATTGTCCTCATTAACTTTTTCTGTGTTGTTCTCCAGAACAATTTCGAAGGAAACATTCTGCTCACCTTCCATTTTATTGCTGTAATTTGCATAAAAAATAAATATATCAGTAGAGATAGGGCACTGTTGGGTTTAAGTTCAGACAGGCACTTGTGAGTTTATAACAGAGAAGTAATCTATGGGCACTGTATGGTTTCAGGCGTGAAGTAGTACTATTAAAAAGTGCCTGTGAAGAAGCCTAAGTAAATTCATAATTATACCACGGAAACCTAAATCAGTCCATAATTATAATAAAGAAGCCTTTCTCAATGTCTAACTCTTACAGAGGGATAGTATATAACTATCTGAAAAAGTTTACCATATTTACCTATAGTGCACAATATACTTCAGTTTTAAAAATAACAACTTACCTTTAGAAACAAGTTGATGTTATTAGTGGTATTCTAAATGATATATACAACAACAAGTAGTAGTCAAAATGGCTGTGTTTCCTTCTCTTCCTTTATATATATTCAGGTATATAACCAATCAAATGTCAGGTAATAAAAGTAGAAAATGTAAGTAACATTTTCATTGGTTGTCAATTCCAACACTTCAGATGTGTTTTGTGAAGTAATTTACCTCATGGTACTTGGAGAGGTCTACAGGCTAAATGGCTAAATGAAATTTCAATGAAATTTGTGAGAATGGAAGGGATTGTTATGTAGTATGAGCTAATCTATATTTGGTGAGAGTGTCTCTAGTCGTTTTTCTGTAAATTACTTTCCCACCTTTTTTTTGGACCGCTTTCCGGGAAGCGGCCCGGTTCGCGAACCTTAAGCGTCACGGGAGTCCACCATTTTGTGTTTCGGGCGCATTAAGATACAAGATGGAGGGCAAATAATGTTTAGAATGGGTAGAAGGGGTCATGGTAGACTTATCTTGACCCTCTAGGTTTTCTGAGGGTGGCTGAGGAGGCTTATATGTGCGGAAAAAAACATTTTTTTTAAAAATTCTGCGAGGTTAGCTTTCGGTTCGCGAACCGGGTAGCGCCCCGGGGAGCGAATTTTGTGGAAAAATAATGAAAAAAATTAGAAAAACATAATAATTGTGAGTGATCAGATGAAGGGTAGCTCTGAGAAGAGCTTTTGGGTTTATGGTACATTTAGGTACTTATAAGTAGGTACCAATGCACAGTCTTAAATTCAGAATGAAAATTCTGTTGCCCTCATCTGAGAAGTGAACTCCATCTCCTCTGTAGATATCTTGCATGTAGTAACGCAAGTTATTGTTGTACAGAGAGCCCATTCCATGGTCTCTCATGAAAGCTGAAACAGATTTGTTTACATGCTTCCTCGCTTTCTCAATTTGTGGACAAAATTGGTTGGACCACTTCCATTTCTGTCTTTGGCATATATTGGAGTATACCAAGGCAGTTTGAGGAAAAAGTGCCATTAATTGCTCAAAGGTGTCCTTTAAAAGCATTTCCAGACCTACCCCTGTCAAAGTGCCCAAATCATTACCTCCACAGTGCACTATTAACAGGTCAGGTTTTGGCAAATGCATAAAGGTTTTCACCAATGGTATCAATTGGTGACATTTTAATCCTCTTTGGCCCAACCACTTAATTTCCACATCTTGTAAATTGAGGTTAGGTAAATTTCTGTTCTCAGCATACCTTTGAGCCCAGTGGATGTAACTATGTCCAACAATCCTTAAGACCTTAAACATGGTGGGAGAAGGTTGTTCTGCAGTCAGATGAAGTGTGGTAATGAAAGGGCAGTTGAAACAGTAGGAGTTTCTAAAGAAAAAAAACTGTGGATTTACAATGCTAATGATTCATTAGCAGTGATTGGTGCATTTCCATTTCTGAAAACAGAAAGTTAGGGTGCATGGATGTGTTCTTTGAAACATGTCATTTGAATGGTCAAGGAAGAAACATTTAATGAAAGATTGCACTGGATACGCAGGTGCACTGAGAGTTCACAGTTCAATTGAAACATTGTTGTGTGAATTTGCAAACATGAGAGGTCTTCCAGGAGGTGGTTGCTATGGAAACAAGGCAGATAGGGCAGAGGGGGGAAGGGTTTTGATTTGAAAAAAGTGAGGGAAGAGGTATGATTGGCTAATATGAGAGATATGTGAAATGAATATCTGTATTTCTGTGCTTTCAATAGCTGCAGCCTTTGGAGTGCATCCTTTTTCTTCTGCTGAAGACAATTTGGTGTATTTCTGAGACTGTTTTCAAAACTCAAAAAATATTTGCTAAGGTGAGAAAAGATTTATTTAATTTAGATAGAGAATAGTATGATTTAAGGAGAAAATGATGAAGAAAGCTGTGTTTTTAAAATGTGGTTTTGTCTCTAGTGATATAGTAATAGAATTAGTTTCATAGAGAAATTGTAATTGCATATTTGGTGTAACATTCTGGCATGCAGTAACACAAGATATTGTGATATATGGAGCCCATTCCATGGTCTGTTATGTAAGCTGAAACAGATATGTTGCTTTTAAAAACGATTTAAGAAATCAATTACATTTCTGGATATGTACTGCTAGAGCTTCATAGGTTGTTTTGAGCCATATTTATAAGGTATTTGAGTGTCTAAGATGTTATGTTTTCCTTTTAAAATGTAAAGTGTTCCTCATGGGGCAAGTGTCTTGTAAATACGCTCCCACTTGTGCTTGGCAAATTCAGATTTTGATTATGGGAGTTACCTAGCCATGTTAATAGTGTCCCAAAAATGGTGCTAGGGAATTGCAGAAAACACTTTCATGTGTCTCAAGGACATTTTTAGTCATTTCTTCATGAATGCAGGTATACAATTGATTTATATGCTGTGTTTAAAAACGAATTTTGAAATGAATTAAATTTCAGGATATGTACTGTTAGAGCTTCATAGGTTGTTTGGGGTCATATTTAGAAGGCATTTTAGTGTCTTTGATGTTATTTTTCCCTTTTTAAATGGAAAGCGTTCCTAATGGGGCCCTGAGCAGTTCTTAGCCATGTTATTTAATAGGAAGTGGATAACATGGCTAAGAGCATTTGCTGGAAAATGCATGAATATCGCTGACTTTTCTGCGATGTTATGTTTACCTCTTAAAATGTAAAGTGTTCCTCATGGGGCAAGTGTCTTGTAAATACGCTCCCACTTGTGCTTGGCAAATTTAGATTTTGATTATGGGAGTTACCTAGCCATGTTAATAGTGTCCCAAAAATGGTGCTAGGGCATTCCAGAAAACACTTTCATGTGTCTCAAGGACATTTTTAGTCATTTCTTCATGAATGCAGGTATACAATTGATTTATATGCTGTGTTTAAAAACGAATTTTGAAATGAATTAAATTTCAGGATATGTACTGTTAGAGCTTCATAGGTTGTTTGGGGTCATATTTAGAAGGCATTTTAGTGTCTTTGATGTTATTTTTCCCTTTTTAAATGGAAAGCGTTCCTCATGGGGCCCTGAGCAGTTCTTAGCCATGTTATTTAATAGGAAGTGGATAACATGGCTAAGAGCATTTGCTGGAAAATGCATGAATATCGCTGACTTTTCTGCGATGTTATGTTTACCTCTTAAAATGTAAAGTGTTCCTCATGGGGCAAGTGTCTTGTAAATACGCTCCCACTTGTGCTTGGCAAATTTAGATTTTGATTATGGGAGTTACCTAGCCATGTTAATAGTGTCCCAAAAATGGTGCTAGGGCATTCCAGAAAACACTTTCATGTGTCTCAAGGACATTTTTAGTCATTTCTTCATGAATGCAGGTATACAATTGATTTATATGCTGTGTTTAAAAACGAATTTTGAAATGAATTAAATTTCAGGATATGTACTGTTAGAGCTTCATAGGTTGTTTGGGGTCATATTTAGAAGGCATTTTAGTGTCTTTGATGTTATTTTTCCCTTTTTAAATGGAAAGCGTTCCTCATGGGGCCCTGAGCAGTTCTTAGCCATGTTATTTAATAGGAAGTGGATAACATGGCTAAGAGCATTTGCTGGAAAATGCATGAATATCGCTGACTTTTCTGCGATGTTATGTTTACCTCTTAAAATGTAAAGTGTTCCTCATGGGGCAAGTGTCTTGTAAATACGCTCCCACTTGTGCTTGGCAAATTTAGATTTTGATTATGGGAGTTACCTAGCCATGTTAATAGTGTCCCAAAAATGGTGCTAGGGCATTCCAGAAAACACTTTCATGTGTCTCAAGGACATTTTTAGTCATTTCTTCATGAATGCAGGTATACAATTGATTTATATGTTGTGTTTAAAAACGAATTTTGAAATCAATTAAATTTCAGGATATGTACTGTTAGAGCTTCATAGGTTGTTTGGGGTCATATTTAGAAGGCATTTTAGTGTCTTTGATGTTATTTTTCCCTTTTTAAATGGAAAGCATTCCTCATGGGGCCCTGAGCAGTTCTTAGCCATGTTATTTAATAGGAAGTGGATAACATGGCTAAGAGCATTTGCTGGAAAATGCATGAATATCGCTGATTTTTCTGCTATATTCATGCATTGCGGCCGTTTTTTTTCACATTGCTTCATAGGTTGTTTGGGGTCATATTTAGAAGGCATTTTAGAGTCTTTGATGTTATTTTTCCCTTTTTAAATAAAAAGCGTTCCTCGTGGGGCCCTGAGCAGTTCTTAGCCATGTTATTTAATAGGAAGTGGATAACATGGCTAAGAGCATTTGCTGGAAAATGCATGAATATCGCTGATTTTTCTGCTATATTCATGCATTGCGGCCGTTTTTTTTCACATTGCTTCATAGGTTGTTTGGGGTCATATTTAGAAGGCATTTTAGTGTCTTTGATGTTATTTTTCCTTTTTTAAATGGAAAGCGTTCCTCATGGGGCCCTGAGCAGTTCTTAGCCATGTTATTTAATAGGAAGTGGATAACATGGCTAAGAGCATTTGCTGGAAAATGCATGAATATCGCTGATTTTTCTGCTATATTCATGCATTGCGGCCGTTTTTTTTCACATTGCTTCATAGGTTGTTTGGGTTCATATTTAGAAGGCATTTTAGTGTCTTTGATGTTATTTTTCCCTTTTTAAATGGAAAGCGTTCCTCATGGGGCCCTGAGCAGTTCTTAGCCATGTTATTTAATAGGAAGTGGATAACATGGCTAAGAGCATTTGCTGGAAAATGCATGAATATCGCTGATTTTTCTGCGATATTTATGCATTGCGGCAGTTTTTTTTCACATTTGCAAGCACTTCTTAGCCATGTTATCCAATGGGAGGTGGATAACATGGCTAAGAGCATTTGCTTTAAAGGTTGTTTGGGGTTATACACCATTTTTGGGAAATTATTAACATGCTTATCTAACTCCCATAATCAAAATCTAAATTTGCCAACCGCAGGTGGGAGCGTATTTACAATAAATTTGCACCATGAAGAACGTAAAATAGCATACTAGATACTCAAATGCCTTATAAATATGACCCAAAACATCTTATGAAGCACTAGTAGTGCATATTTGCAGAAATGTATTGGTTTTCATTTAATGATTTACTTCATTGGTAGGACTTCACATGTTTTTTTACCTTGGTCTTTTTCAGTGAAAATCTTATCTGCAACCATGTGTTGGCCTCACCTCAAATAAACAAAACAGGTGATGGACTGAATGTGGATCAATGACACACATTTATCCCAGTCTAAAGATCAGGGCCTAAACAAATCTTTAGATAGGCTACATCTTATCGTCATCCTGAATTAATGATTTAAAATATTAGGGAGTGATTTATGAGTGTTGTATGCTTGTTTTGTACCATTGAGTGTCATTTTTGTGATGCAGTGCTGGTGGAAAATATTTGCTATGTTAAATAATTAGTACGGCATTAAGTTTTAGATGACTGTTATTTATTTACTGTTTGGTAATTGTGGTTAATAACATTTTATATTATATTTATCCACAGATTCAACTGCAGATTCTTTCATAGTTTGGAAAATGCCTTCCAAAAGTAGAATACGAAAGGCTAGAAAACGTCAAAGACAGCAGGATGATGTTTTATTGCAGCAGTCCTCTTCCCCAAATACTTGTCAAAACACCAAGAAAGGTCCGGGTAAGAGCACGAAATCATTCTTAAGAAATATTTGTAGTAAAAAAAGTTTTGCTCAAAAAAATGTTTCAGTTCACAAAAAGAAAAGTAATTTAAATGGAAAGGAGAGACCCATCACAAATGTTACTGGTAGAGGAAGAGATAACTCTGTGCATGATAGTAGAAGGAAACAACAGTTTAGGGACATTCGAAATCGAATGTTCCGTAATAGGATATTAGTTAATTTGTTGAAAAATATTAAAAAGAAAGGCCAACAGAAAGCGGCATTTTATAAGAAGAAGAAAAATGTAGAGAAAATTATTGATCATGCTTTTGAAATTAAGCGGAAGTTGTTTATTTTGGTAATCAATAGAATTAGGAAACTAAGCAAGGTAATTTCTGATTTCAAAACAAAAAGTAGATGGAAGAGAGTAGTAAATCGTACTAACTTTTGTGAAGTTTTTTCCGGAGAATGGATGCATAGTTCAAGTTCTGAGGCATTTTTTAATGAGGAGACTTATTTTCAGGATAATGATTTGGTGCATGCAGTTGACATCAGTGGTCGAGCTTATGAAGTGAAGGATGGTTGTCCAGTTGAAAAAGAACAACTTGTGACAACAGAGACAGAAGAGGCGCTAAGTGATGAGGTTTTAGGAAGATGTCCTAAGGGTCCTGTGTACATTTGGAAGTGTAGTTCTATTTGCAGTGTGCGACAGGTTTCCATCAATTTGCTTTGTGATTTTATACAGACATTTAATAAGAAAAGTTTGAAGCAGAAAATGAAGTTGTTGCAAGATTTAGATCCTTGCAGAGTGAGACAAATGACAGGTTTGCGTGGTCATTCACTGGCTTGTCTTTCCAGGAGAGTATGCCAGAGTGTTTTTCATCATTTCAGGATGCTAGCAGTGCATCATAATAAAGTGAGAAAATTAGTGAGAATGTTGTATTATGCTAAGAGTCCAGCAATTATGCTTAAACAATTATGTGCTGCTCTTTTGCATGGTTCTGAAATAGATGTGAAGAATATTTGTGAAGAAATTGAGTTTTGTTACTTTGGTAGTAAAGATGAGAATGTTCAAATTGACCCTGAAGTAGAGGGTAATGTGGAAGATAATGTACAGGTTTCCAGTACAGATAATTTTCAGAAGGAAATTGCCACGTTTCAGATGAAATCAAGTGAGAGGCCTAATTTCACTTGTGTATGTTGTCGACGCACTTATTATAAGAATCAGACTAAGGTAGTGGATTTATATGCAAAAAGTGAAAGGGAAAATAATAGTGAATGGAAGGATTTTGCCACATACTTGATGGTAGAAAATTATTTTGATTTGGGATCGGATCAACGTGTGTGTACTTATTGTTGGAATAAATTAAACCAAAACCAGATGCCTGCTAGGGCAGTTCATAATAATCTGGAATTGGTTGAGATTCCTTCTGAATTGAAGGATTTAAATACTTATGAATCTATTTTGATTCAAAGTATCCATCCCTTTCAGGCTATTGTAAGAATGGAGCCAAAGACAGGGAAGTTGCCTCCAGCAGATTTACAGAGAGGATTAAAGGGAAGAGTTGTTTATTTGCCTCTAGATTTCAAGAAAAACATTAACACAATTGGAATAGAAAAAGTGGAAGAGGAACCTCTGGTTATCTTGGTTAATGGTGTTCCGACAAAGAATAAGAAAATATGGCAAGATTTAGTGGATGTTAGGAAAGTCAAAAAGGCAACAGTGTATTTGAAGAAAAATAATAAGTACTATAAGAATGTATATGTTGCAGAAGAGGAAGTAAGTGATGAAGAGGATAGCGATTTGTGTGCTGGCCAAATTGAGAAAGTAGAGGCCTCTAAAAGTGAAGAAATATATGAACATTATAGTGTTCATCCTTTGCATTCCAAGGAAGTCATGGGGAATGCTATTGAGTTGTTTCAAATGAAACAAGCCAAAGGGAGTCCCATTAGTGTTTGGGAGGAAAGTTTGGAAGCTCGGTGTTTCCCACAGCTATTTCCCACAGGTCAAGGAGGAAGATATGATGAGCGACCTCATCAAATTCCTGCGTCTGAATACCGGACTTTACGATTGTATGCAGAAGATCCTAGGTTTCGGCAATGCATTCCCTATTTGTTTCATCTCCTGTTTGAAAGCGATCTGTCTGGACTGTCATATGCAGTGAACCACATCTTAAAAAGTGGTATACAGATGCGAAACATCTCGGCAAGTGACTTTATGCATAAAGTCAATGTCCAAGACAGTATTTTGGATTCTCACTTAATTAATCTCATGGCGTGTCAGCGTGGTACTAATGAGTACTGGTACCGTCGTCATGGTGATTTAAAATGTATGCTGAGGAACTTAGGAACTCCAACATGGTTCCTCACTCTGAGCTGTGCCGAGTATGGCTGGGAAGACTTACTTGAATTTCTACGAGAGGCAAATGGGAATATTGAAAACATTGAATTCAAGACACCTGGAGAACTGTGTTCTTTGGATCCAGTGAATGTATGCAGGTACTTCAATCATAGATTTGAAGCTATGATGTCTTTCATCACAAATAAAAAGAATCCACCTCTTGGAGAGGTGTTGGATTTCTTCTGGAGAAAGGAGTACCAAGCAAGAGGTGCCCCTCATATACATATGTTGCTGTGGATCAAGGATGCACCTAAATTTGGAACAGATCCGGATGACTTAGTGATGAATTTCATCGAACAGTATTCTACGTGTGCTGTTCCAAACGCAACGGAGAAGAAAAGTCTAAGAGAACAAGTTCTACGTTTCCAAAGCCATCGTTGTGGAAAGTACTGTCGTCGTAAATTCAGAAACAAGGACAAGTTCTACACCAAATGTCGTTTCAACTTTCCACGACCGGTGATTTCTAAAGGAAGAGTGAACAGTTTGATGTCTTCGCTGCGACATAATGTGACGAGGAAATCACCCAAGAATACATACAATTTGAAAAGGAATGAAGAGTCCAAGTACATCAATGACTACAACCCAGTGATTTTGTCCATGTGGAATGCCAACATGGATATACAGTTTGTGGCTGACAACTGTATGGCTGTGGCTCGGTATGTGACATCTTACATCACCAAAAAAGAAAAGACCGAACTGAAGGATATGTGGGAGGACATTTCCCATGAAAAGAGCCTCAGCAAGAAGTTGTACAGTTTCAGTCTGAAGATGTTGTCGCATCGAGAAATCGGAGCTTACGAATGTTCTGATCGATTGTCTTCAGCAAATCTCTATGCCAAATCCAGGAGTCTCGTTTGGGCGAGTCTTGGTCTTGCTGCAACGCGAAATCGAGTTCTAAAACCTGTCCGGGAAATTGAGTATTTGGCAGAAAAGGAACCAAACAGTACCGACATTTTGAAGACCAACATGTTGGATACATATTATCCAAATCGAAGCAGTCACCTTGAGAATGTTTGTCTATATGAGGTTCTCCAAAATTATATATTCAAGAGGAACATCAAAGAAGATATTGAGAAAGGAGTGTATGCTGTAATTGGAAGTGAGGGATGCCTGGTCAAGCAAAGAAAATGCCAATTAGTAAACCATCGAAAATTGAGTGGCGAATCTCCAGAAAAAAAGGAGTTTTTCTATTTAGCACTTTTGCAACTTTTCAAGCCTTGGCGTGCAGAAGAGGAACTGCTTGGAGATTTCCTCTGTTACGAAGACTCTTTCAATGCAGCCAAGGAGTCCATAGAATGTCCTGCTTTTTCTAAATATCAAGAAATGCTAACTTTGGAAATTGAGCAGGAAGCAACGATTGCAGCCGAGATTGCCAGAGACAGTTCTCAGGACAGTCAGAGTTCTGTTTCATTGAGTCAAGATCCACTTGGAGGACCTATTATCGAAAATGAAGCTGCCACTGCTATGAATGAAGTAGAAAGAGCCATGGCACATGCTCAGGAGGATTCAGTTAACTTAGAAGACTTGGAAAAACAACTCAACGTTGAGCAGAGGAAAATATATGATGAAGTTACCAAGGAAATTGAGCACGGATTAAGTCATGAGAAGAACAAGTGCTCATGTACATCGTTGAAGCCTGTCCGACTGTACGTGAGTGGAGAAGCGGGAACTGGAAAAAGTTTCCTCATTAAAGCAATCTCTTGTTATTTGCAGGAAAGGACTGAGTCATCGCTGTCTTGTGTTGTCACCGCTCCTACTGGACTGGCAGCACATAACATTAAAGGTATTACTTTGCATCGTCTACTGATGCTGCCGGTGGAGCATGACAACAAATTACAATACAACAAGTTATCTGGAGATGCTTGCTGTGAAGTTTCAAGAGTCTTGAGGAAAATGAAACTACTTATCATTGACGAAGTAAGCATGGTTTCCAATGTCATGCTTGCCTTTGTGCATTTGAGAATGCAAGAAGTACTTAAAACTGAATATGATGTCTTATTTGGTGGGAAACACATCATTGTTTTCGGAGATCTTCTGCAGCTGACACCAGTAAAAGGTCAACCTGTGTTCAAAATACTCACGCATGAAGATACCAGGAAGTGCCTAGGGAGCATTGGCAACGTCAATATATGGTTAAACTTCAATTATGCAGAACTGCATCAAAATATGCGTCAGGCAAAGGATGAAGATTACAAGAATATTCTACAAGATATTAGAATTGGAAAAGTGACCGAGCATGGGAAAGAAGCTTTAAATGCACGATTACTGTCAAATTTATATCCCAAACAAGAGATTGTGCCTGAGAATATTTTTCAGAAAATTACTGAGAAGAAATCCGGGATATGTCTCATGCCAACTCTTGCAGAATGTGCCATCTTCAACAACAAAATGTTGAATTTAGAAAAGCAAGAGATTGTGAAACTTGAAGCTATCGACAAATTAGAGCATATGGGATCAACAATTATTTTGTCAGACAATTTGAAATCAAAATTGGATTCATTAGAGAAGACTATATCTAAGACAGCGGGTTTTGAAAAGACTTTGAATGTGTGTTTAAATTGCCGAATCATTTTGAGAAGGAATTTACATGTAGAAAGAGGTCTGGTAAATGGATCAATGGGTAATGTTGTTGATTTTGAGAAATACAAAAATAGAGATGGAATAGAATTTTTAAGAATTAAATTTGATGGCATTGAGGAAGTACAGCAAATTGGTCGTTGTTCTGCTAGGTTTTTGCTTGTTAAAGACTTATATGTTCGCCGTAAACAGTTTCCTGTTTGCTTGGCATATGCGGTGACAATCCATAAATCGCAAGGTTTAAGTGTAGACTGTGCATTGGTGAATATTGGCAGTTCTGTGTTCAAGGAGGGTATGGCATATGTGGCATTGTCACGAGTTAGAACTTTATCGGGATTGTATTTGATTGACTGTGATGTCACAAACATTTGTGCGGATCTAGATTGTGTTAAGGAATACAATAGGTTAAGAAGAGAGTATGCGCCATATTTGTCTCAATATCCTTTGTTTGAGAAACGTGTGATAGGCCAGAAACGTAGAAATATCAGTAATAGTAGGGAGGTTGTTGCAAAAAGACTAAAAGTCAATGAACTGAAAGTTGTTAGCAGAAAGAAAGTGGATTCTGTTGAAGATGTTGTTGGTTTTCAATTTGAAAACAGTTCTGGTGTCAACTGCTATGCAAATGTAGTTGTTAATGTTCTCTTTTCACTAGAGAGTTTAAAAGAGCAGATTGTGTTCAATTCAGAACAAAGTTTATGCTGCTTGTTGAATTCTGTGTTAGAGAAATGTAGCACTGATCGAACAAAAGTAGAAAGTGTGTCTGAAGTTCGTTATCTGTTAGATGAATGTTCAGGCCAAACAGACTTCTCTGAAAATAATCAGCAAGATTGTCAGGAGTTTTTAATGTATATGCTTGATGTATTGCAAGATGAGGGTGTAGATGTAGATCACCTGTTTGGGCTTTCTTATCAATGGCAGCATGACTGCGAGAACTGTATGGTATCAAGTACTACTAGTGTAGACTCAGAAAGATTTATATATTTAACTTTGCCAGACAGTAAATCAGTGTCCTTTAATAAGCTAGTAAATGCAGCGGATCACAACATGGAGTGTAGCCAATGTAAATGTGATATGATGTCAACATTATTTATACGTAGATATAGCCAGTATGTCATTTTAATGATCCAACGTTGTAGGCCTGATGGATCAAAATTGTCAACTTTAATAAAAAAATTTGTGGCTTCACAGCTGTCAATATCAGGGAGGACTTTTGTTACTGTAGCAATTATCTATCATGATGGTCCATCAACAACATCAGGACATTATACAGCTTACTTAAAGTCTGGAAACGGCTGGTCATTCTGTAATGATTCTGTTGTAACTTTCAAAAAAAAATTGCCGTTTGACCTTAAAAATTCTTACCTGGTGTTTTTAAAACCAAAATTTTAAGTAGAGGGAATGTAAGTCTGCAATGCTGTCTAGATTAAAAATCCAACTATATAAACCTGATGCAAGTAAGTCTGCTTCATAGTAAGCAGTATCAGTGTCATAGGAAAAGGAGAACATGAGTGACAAAGAAGAGTAAGATATTAGTAGTCCAGGATTGTGAAAATAATCTCAAATGTTTTATTTTTGAAAGTTGCGAAAATAGAAAATGTCGGGATTTGATTGGAAGAATTACAAGACTTGCGAATCGCGGCAACATGATTTGGCCTAGTGGAAACATGTGATATAATGAGAGAAGTTTTTTTTCTATGTAACATATTTTACGTATCGATGGAGGTTTTCTTTCAGAAAGTGGCGGGCTGAAAATATTTATAGCAGAACAGAGTGGATGCTGTTTATAGGAGATCGTTCGACGTCATTGAAAGTAAGTTAATTTTAAGGAGTTTTGAAATCAGATTTCTTAGGTTGTATGGGTTTTTTAAACACAGTCATTTTGATTGTGTTTTTTTTTCCCCGCTGTTACATGATGAATACCTTCAAGTCACTGATTTAAGTGAAATTTGATACATTCTGAGAACAGCAAAAATAAACCATTTAACATGTATAATTAATGTTATGCTTTTTGTCCTTATGATATACATTTAGAAATGTGAGGTACATATGGGTAAGCTGAGTTCTGTAAATATCAATTTTAATGCTTACAGTGCTGTACTTCTGGGTAGTGTTTTTTTAAAAAAAAGAAAAGAGGCCTCACCTCAAAGAAAGCTCTTGAAAGCACACATCTTATTTGCATCCTAAAACAATCATTTAAAATGTTAGACACAATTTTATGATGGCTTTACATCTTTTTTGCGCTGCTATTGCATCACTATTGTGAGACATTAGCAGTGCAAGAAAAACATCATGTTCCAAAATAGGCCTCAGTTCATCAACATCAAGATACAGTTTCTTTAAAATATATATCTTTAGGATTGTGTAGGGGACGTAGAGAAGCAGAGACTTCTGTAAATGTCAAAGTTGTTGAAAAACTGTTTGTTTTTGAACCTTTTCCCTTGTCTTTTCTAATTTTTAAATACATGTTTTAATATTTTTGGAAATGTTTGTTCTTTGTTTTACAGATTGAAAGTATGAAAAAATATTTTAAAAAGGTAACAAGAATTATAAGGTAAATATTTTCTACTCTTTTTACCCGCAATGCACTGCTGATGATGTCACTGACACTATCTCTCATTTACTCTCTATAGCTGTCTTTCTTTTTACATTATTCTCTGTTTACTTACCTTATACTAACTCTTCTTTTTTTTAAAAAAATATTTTTTTTGGTTCGCTTCCAGTTCGCGAACCGGTCAGCGAACTTGAAGCGAACCAAAAGAAATAGAGCTTGCCAGAGTGATAAACATTCTAGCAATTTTGTTTGAAAGGGGAGGTAGTTCTGAAAAGAACTGTTTTTTTTTTGTTTTTGTTGTTTTATTTATTTTTTTTTTTTGTTGAACATTTTTTGATTTTTTTGTATTTTTAGAACTGTTTTATGTTTTTTTTGTGTTTTTTATGGAGGGGAAACAACAAAAAACAGGCATTGAAAACGGCTCAACAGGAGCAAAAAAAAAATTACTTCTTGGGTGCATTAGGGCATTTATGATTTTCGAACGCCATATTAATCAGGTTGACGCTCATGTTGCCATAGGACAGCATAGCACCACAGTATATACAAGTTAATTTCATATGTTGAAAATTGGGTTGAATGTTTGGCACAGTTTCTTGTGCCTCTCTTCCCGACAAAGACATTGTGGAGGTAGATCTGGCCACAGGAGTTGTCGGGGGATTGTCTTGTAGATCCCTTAACTCAGCCCGGCTGTAGTTTAAGGGATGCCACCTGCTCATGTGTCGATGCATCGTATAGTTCCCCATACTGTATTTCTTCTCTGTGCCTCTCGACAATCTGTAATCACAGATGAGGCAGGTGGCATATTTAGCATTCACCTTCTTTGATCCAGGAGGGATGGAGAAAAACTGCCAGATGAAACTTGTTTTTCTCTTTGAAACCCGGGGCAACTCTTGGATAAATTGTTGTTCCTCTCTGTCCTCTTCTTCTTCTTCTTCCTCCTCTTCCTCCTCTCTGTTAGAGATAAATTGACTAGGTGGTCCTCTCTTCTTATGAGGAGGTTGAGGTGGTGGTGGGGGTCCACCAGCTGCAGCAAGTACAGAAGCCATTGTTCAATTCTAGGTAAATGGTCTTTCTCTCACCAAGATGAAAGTCAGAGTGAGGAAATAAGGAGGGGTTTACATGATTTGGGGAAAGCAAAAGTTCTGAGCCAATGAAAAGTGTTATTTTTAGGTCACATGACCTAGTCATACATCATTTGGAAACCAAAAGTGAAATGAACCAATGAAAAGTTTGATAAACAAGTCACATGACCTGTTCCGCTTACGTTACGCGGCGCGCGCCGCGTCCCGGATCGCTTCCGGTTCGCGGTCCGGAGCACTTCCGGGAGCGCTAACGCGGCGCGTCATTAGACGCATTACGCGATAACGTGAAACGTCGCGCTTCCGCGACGCGTCACAGTTCCGCTAACGTAACGTTGACCGGTTCGCGGACTAGATCGCGGCATCAAGATGAGCTAACGGAAAGCTTCCCGGTTCGCGAACCGAAAGCGAAGAAAAAAAATATTTAAAAAAAAATTATCAATAAACATCTAAATATATTTTGGGATTTAAAGAAGAATACATTTTACAGCTACAGATGTTAGCTTTTAAAAAACCAATGAAATTCACAGAAAAAACCATAGGTTATAGACCATATATAGTTAGGAATTTGCATTTAAAAAACCATTGAAATTCACTGAAAAAACCATAGGTTATAGACCATATATAGTTAGGGATTTGCATTTACAAAACCTTATTTTACTCGCATAAAACCATTGAAATTCCATATATAGTTAGTTGCGCTAACTATATATCGCGCACCCGCAATCCACTGCTGATGATGTCACATATTACATCATTCATGACATGGTCAGTGACATCACTGATGACATCACTGATGACATCTCAAATGACGTCACTGATGACATCACTGATGACATCTCAAATGACATCACTGATGACATCTCATTTGATATTACTGATCACATCACTGATGATATCATTCATGTGATAATACGATGAACCTCTTCAGATTCTAATATAATCTTAGATACAATCAGTGTAAACAGACACTCACAGACTGTCACTCATCCATGGAGTTACTCACACACCTAGTCAGTCATGCAAAGAATCAATCACACCTCCATTTCCTCAACTATACAGTTATACAAACTTTACTTATTCAAACATATACTAACACATATTTACTCTCTTATACAATCCCTGATACAAGTTCACAATGATCCATACAGCCACTCACACATTCACTGGCTCTTATGCACAGTTATTTATATATGTCAACTCTCACATGTACTGTGTTTTACATATGTACTTACTTTGACATGTAGCACTGAGATATCCATTCACTCACCAATACACTCATGCACACAGTCAACCGCCCATACAGCAGTTTCCACATGCACTTTTCAACCCATACATCTAGTGAATCAACTGCTCACACATCTATGCACAGAGTCATACACCTCCCAGTCACCCACACACACACTCAGTCTCCCATACAAATACTTGGGCAACCAATGAATATCCCATATAGTTACTCATATAGCTACTTATCAACACATGCAGCAGTTTACAGAACAACAGACATAATAATGCACAAATTAAGACAGTTTAGTCACTAACCCATGCACTCAGTGAGACACATTTAATCACTCACTCATACAGTCAGTCATGCACCTACTAAATCCTTCATCCAGACACTTACACATCCACTCATTCTTCAATATGTAAGACATATTTACACTTTACAGAAACATACAGTCACTGGATGTTGTCATCAGTGATGTCATCAGTGATGTCACTGACCATGTCATGAATGATGTAATATGTGACATCATCAGCAGTGGATTGCGGGTGCACGATATATAGTTAGCGCAACTAACTATATATGGAATTTCAATGGTTTTATGCGAGTAAAATAAGGTTTTGTAAATGCAAATCCCTAACTATATATGGTCTATAACCTATGTTTTTTTCAGTGAATATATATATATATATATATATATATATATATATATATATATATATATATATATATATTACCTACTGGCGGTTGCCAGTAGGTAGTTATAGTTAGGATTTTTTTCAATGTTAAATCTGAAAATTCTATTTGGAATAACTTTGGCGCCGGTTGACGAATCTGCCTGAAAATTTCCTCAAAATGGCCTCGCGGCATTCCGGTCCTTCCCTGAAAGTTTGGGGGGGATTCGTCAAGCGGGGGCCGAGATAAAAGGGGGGTCCCAAAACGCGTTTTCCCCATGTTAATTTCCATAGGGCGGTCGATTTCACTTTTAGCCCGAACGGCTGAATGGATTTCCACCAAACTTGGCAAAATTGTAGGGACTGGTAGCCCGATGTGCCTTTGCTATGTCTCAAGATATGTGCTCCAGTGGATTTTGAGTAATTAAGGTTCAAAAAAATATATATATCTATAGCCGCGCTCCGGTACGCGCACCGGTACGCGCACCGGGCGCTTACCGCGACTTGCGCGCAGAAAGCTGATTGGCTCTGGGGTGTCTGTAAACATTCTAAACAGTCCGGAGCGGCCGCCATCTTGTGTCTCGGTAGGATCGAGACACGAGAGGTGGCCAAAACAAAGAGGGAAATGACCATAAGGGGGCAGAGTAGACCCCCCTTGACCCCCTAGGTTTGAAGGGCCCCGCGGAGCAAAAAAAAAATAAAAAAAAATTTTGATTTTCGCGGGGTGAGCGCCCGGTACGCGCACCGGTACGCGCACCGGTAAGCGTACCGGGGAGAGTACCATGGGGAAAAAGAATGACAGTTTTAAAAGTAGCTGTTTAAAAAAAAAAATGTTTTGTTGTTTTTTTTTATACATACACATACATATATATATAAATGCATATGCATATATATATATGCATATATGTGTATATGTGTGCGTGTAGAGAGAGGTAGAGAGGTAGAGGTGTAGAGGTAGAGAGGTAGCGGTAGAGAGGTAGAGATTAGTAGAGAGAGAAGAAGAGAGAGGTAGAGAGTAGAGAGTGAGTAATAGAGAGTAGAGAGTGAGTAGTAGAGAGTAGTAGAGAGCAGTAGAGAGAGTAGCAGAGAGTGAGTAGTAGAGAGTAGTAGAGTGAATAGTAGAGTGAGTAGTAGAGAGTAGTAGAGAGTGAGTAGTAGAGAGTGAGTAGTAGACAGTAGTAGAGAGTAAGTAGTAGAGTGAGTAGTAGAGAGCAGTAGAAAGTGAGTAGTAGAGAGTAGTAAAGAGTGAGTAGTGGAGAGTGAGTAGTAGAGAGTGAGTAGTAGAGAGTAGTAGAGAATGAGTAGCAGAGAGAATAGTAGTGAGTAGTAGAGAGTGAGTAGTAGAGTGAGTCGTAGAGACTAGTAGAGAGAGAGTAGTAGAGAGTGAGTAGTAGACAGTAGTAGAGAGTGAGAAGTAGAGAGTGAGTAGTAGAGAGTAGTAGTGAGTAGTAAAGATTGAGTAGTAGAGAGAGAGTAGTAGAGAGTGAGTAGTAGAGAGTAGTAGATAGTGAGTAGTAGGGAGTAGTGAGTAGCGAGTAGTAGGGAGTGAGTAGTAGAGAGAGAGTAGTAGAGAGTAGTAGAGTAGTAGAGAATGAGTAGTAGACAGTGAGTATTTGAGAGTAGTGGAGTAGGAGAGAGTAAGTAGTAGAGAGTAGTGGAGAATATTCCAAAGTTTGGCACAGCACCACTTTCACAATGAGTCCAATCAAATCATATCACTTAGAGTCCTTATTGAAGCGCTGAATCTTGGTGTATATTCAAATGCTTTTATTTTCCTTAAGTTTAAGTACCACAGCCAGCCGAAAGGTTTCATTCTGTACAACAGAACTTCTTCAGGGCGTTCTTATTTCCTTCAAGTTATGTCGGTATCCAGTTGTCATATAACTAGATATTTCTTCCAAATGTTAGACGAGACATAAGTATATTCTTATTCAAAGTGACTAGGTATCAATTTTACCCACACAATTCGGGCAGACTTGAGTAATTTATAGCATCCTCAAAGTCAGTCTTTCAAAAATTCCAAAGTATAGGACATGATAATCCAAATCCAAATGTTTCTCAAGAAAAGTAATTTACAATCGTTCGGAATATCGGTGTTTGGGCAGATATGATCCAGGGACCCCCAGTATGCAAGGGGAATTAGTCCCCCCTCTACAAACGCGCCAGTGGCGTGCATTGCAGAGAGGTGTAACATGGGTGTGGCCTCATTACACTTCTCTGCAATGCAGCTCCCTCGCGCATACTGGAGGCTCCTGGTGGACCAGTTGACCCCAGGGACCCCCGGTATGCAAGGGGAATTAGTTCCCCCTCTGCAAACGCGGCAGTGGGCTGCGTTGCAGAGAGGTGTAACAAGGGGCATAGTCTCATTACACCTCTGCAATGCAGCCCCTGGCGCATACTGGAGGTTCCAGGTGGGCTAATTGGCCCCCAGGGGCCCCCAGTATGCAAGGGGAATTAGTTCCCCCTCTTCAAACATGCACGGGGGCTGCGTTGCAGAGAGGTGTAAAAAGGGTTGTGGCTTCATTACACCTCTCTGCAATGCAGTCCCCTGGCGCATACTGGAGATTCCTGGTGGGCTTTCAGGTGTTATATAGTTAGGAATTAGCATTAAAAAAACCTTTGAAATTCACTGAAAAAACCATAGGTTTCACACCAGTTATAGTTAGGAATTAGCATTTAAAAAACCTTTGAAATTCACTGAAAAAACCATAGGTTTCACACCAGTTATAGTTAGCTGGAAATTTTACTGACATAAAACCATTGAAATTCCCACGTTATAGTTAGTTGGACTCACTATAACTTGCGCGCCTGTAATGCACTGCTGATGACGTCACATATTACATCACTCATGACATGGTCAGTGACATCACTCATGACATCACTGATGACACCATCCTTGTGACAGAGTGACAGACCTAATTTCAGTGTAATGTAACGCTTGAAACACATATTCAAAAATAGAAACAAACATTTTGAAAAAAATGGAGATACCCAAACCAGTAACAACAACCAATTCAGTAATTCCACCATCTATATACACATCCACTCATTCACCAACAGTTCTATATAGTCACTCATATATATACTCACTCATCATATGTAGTGATACACCTATACATCCTGTTACACATCAGCAGTCATCCAAAAGTTACTCACACACATACTCACACATGCAAATAAACTATTGAACATCCATTTATTTGCATATACATTTATACACACACTACCACCTTACTTCTAAGGAAACTTACCCATACTTACTCTCTTAAACAATCACTTATAGAAACACATACTTATTTAAACAGGAACTCTTACAATCTCTCACTATATATACTATACTCACTTATATACATCAATACTCACATATACTAGATTAAAACATATGTCGTTACTAATGAAGACACTAGTGAGACAGTCATTCACTCACTAACACACACATATACACACTCATCCACCCATACAGTCCTGCACATATGCTGTCTTCAAAACACATACAAACAGTGAGTCAGTCACCAACCCCTGCAGCCACTTATACACAAAGAGAAACACTGATACAAACATTTAAATATTTAAACAATACTCGCTAATATATGTATTCACTAAGATACACGTAATAAGCCAGTTACCCAACCAATTTTTTTTAAAAAAAACATCCATTTACACACTTATTTAAACATTTATTCTTCCATCGACCTTTACAAATACATATATAAAACAAATTTATTTTTCAGAAAGACACACATTCACTGGATGGTGTCATCAGTGATGTCATGAGTGATGTCACTGACCATGTCATGAGTGATGTAATATGTGACGTCATCAGCAGTGCATTACAGGCGCGCAAGTTATAGTGAGTCCAACTAACTATAACGTGGGAATTTCAATGGTTTTATGTCAGTAAAATTTCCAGCTAACTATAAATGGTGTGAAATCTATGGTTTTGTCAGTGAATATATATATATATATATATATATATATATATATATATATATATATATATATATACATATATATGTATATCTTCAAAGCCCGTAAATGAGGAGTTAAAAATAACAAATCTATACTTACCAATTTGCACCTACCTTCTCGATATATTGGTCCTGGTTATTTTTGACACAATATTCTGTTTGCACGATATTTGTGTTTTGTATTCTGTCACTGATCACTGTTTAGCTCTTGCTGGAAAAGGTAATCCATATTTTCACATATTCAGTCGTTTTTCAAATGTTTCTTTATATGTCAGCTGTGGAAATTCCTCAATCATGACAGGGAGGTCTCAGCCACTCCTTAAATAAAACAAACATTTACATATGCAGTAGGTTTGACCTTAGTCGAGGCTCTCTTCAGGATCCAAGCTCCATACTTTCACATATTTAGTCATATTCCAAATATTTCTTTGTATGTCAGCTGTGGAAATTCCCTATTCATGACAGGGAGGTCTCAGACACTCCTTCCATAAAACAATCATTTACATATGCAGTAGGTCTGACCATAGTTGATGCTCTCTTCAGGACCCAAGTATCTCAAAGCCTTGCCCACCCTGAAGGTTATAGATGAAAGAAGCTGGCATCCAAAAGATGCATTTTCCTCATAAGAAGAAACATTAAATTACAAAAGCTGTGAAAGCTAATGTTCATGTGTTGTTACAACAAAACATCCCCCCTAAGTAGCCTCAGTGTGTACTTACAAGGCATAGACATGAAATTCCGCCCCACATTGAGTGCAGAGTTCTGAAAAAGTTGGTCACAGCGAATGAGAAACCGTTTACTCCAGACAACCGACTGGTAATATTTCTCAACGTGGGTGGACATTGACGGTCACTACCGCTCGCATTGAGAAATCTTCCGTTCGCATTGAGGAAGCTGCCACTTGAGTAGAAAATCTACTCGACTGGCAGAAAGAAGCAGCACCCTCTTGTGCTGTGATTGGTGCTATTTGTGCTAATTTCACTGCATGGGACAAACATCTGGCGCTTAAAATCAGCACGAATGGTGCCACGTAACGCATTCTGTTGCTTGTGGAACTCCGTGTAATGCGGCAGAGATTTCTGGTCACTTCGCAGAGTTCTCCATAGCAGATCTCCGCAAACTTCGCCCAGGCCTAGAACTTTCGCAAACAAATATAAACTATTACTTTGATTCTATGCCATGATTACATGCTGTAATCTGAGTCACAAATGAATACAATCTATCATTATCAAAATATCAAATCCCTTACAGAAAAATGTATGTGAATGTCCCAGAGTTCCGCCCATACTGCCTGGTCTAACCCAGCAAGGCATCACTAGCGGTCTAAAGATATTGTACACTTCTGCAAGGACTTAAGTGACCTAGGACCACCTCATGTGGTATATAAATAAAGTATTAAAATATTGAATGTGGTTGAGTGTCTGAAAAGTTTCAGAGCTCTGTCCATCATCTCCTTGTGTTTGCTTTGTTTTCCCTAAGTTGGCAGAGTATGCCCAGACGTGAGTCCCTTGCTTACTTTGCCACTGGAGTCAAGCTAGCCTCGCTGATAAGGGGTGTTATTCCAAAACAGGTCCCAGGATTCTTGTTTCCAATCCAGGGAAGAACTGGCTTGGCAGTTCGGGCTGGACTGTTCCCATGAGGAACAGGATGAAGACTGATTTGCATATGGCTGGTTCTAAACTTTTGTGGCAAAGTGAGCTAAAGACCAATGATGGATTTAACCCTGATCCATGACAGGGGTGAGTGACTGAAAAGTTTCAGCACTCCGTCCATCATCTCCTTGTGTTTACTTTTTAGTTAGATCTGCCAGCATTTATCTGGGTAAAATGCTTGCTATGTACTGGACCATTTATCTTTTTTGTGCTTTAAGCACAAAAATCCACTGTTATTCCAACAACACTAGAAACTGGATAATTTTCACTCAGTGGAGACAGATTTATTTTTAGATGCAATACATATCACACTATTTACTGCTTCACTGGCAATGAGTATCCATGTGTCAGTTTATACTTATTAGGTGTAATGCTCCATACTCTATTGTGGTATGATTACTTAGACCAGAATAATATATTTAAATTGAAAAACAGCAAGATGAAACTATGTTTGCACTAGTTGGCCAAAGGGACATGCTCTCTTTTTAGAGCAGCACATAATTGGGAATAACACAATCAACCCAACACCATGGTTCTAATTATGCAATTAGCATTAATATTGGCAAAACTAATTTTTGGGGGCTGGGCAATTCCTATTGGAGTGGTATCACAGTTTACATGCATTGGACTTATGCCAAACTGAGTTGGGTATGGTGTGCAAAATAACAATGGACTGGAATGATGTATGAGTAATTACCAGTGGCTGATATTACCTCAAGCATTCCCTCCATGACTTTAGTGAGAAGGTCTAAGTATGATGGAATGCTCAGACATGGGTCCCAAGCTCACTGTCCCATTGGAAGCAAACCTGACCCGACTGAAAAGCCATAGGAGGACCACAGGGATAATCCGCAGTTCTGGTGCACATCCCTACATGGTAGAGAATACAGACACATCAAAAATATATTTAACTTGAAAATAGGTATTAAAAATATTTGTAAATGTATTGTATATATTTACTTTAAATGTAGAACAAATAACAGTACATCACTGTTAAATTAATTTTGAATTAAAAAGGTAATTACTCGTACTTTTTTAATGTAAAGTAATTTACATCTATTTCTATTTTTAACTATTTTAAATAATTTGATTGAATTGAAGACTATTTCCTAAGAGATTTTATTTTAAATTCCTATCCCCATTATTTTCTCTGAGAGCGTGTTGCAGTAACAGTGGTCGGCTGTGTAGTGCCGGACTTACCTTGTTATTTAACAGTAACATTCTGAGTTGCTGAATACCGAACAGTATTAAACTTACTTAAAAGTGTTATCTCACTCAAAAGTGCAAGTTGCTTTTGTTGATTATGACCAACCTTTGTACATCAGTCCTATGTTCCTTAGCCAAGTATCACTACTACATTGGGTACCAAAGCAAAATGACTGCATCACTAAATGTCTTGATTGCTCAATGTGAGAAATTGGATTTTTGCTTGAAGGGGAAATGACCTCTTTTATAAAAACATTCACAATCTCCATCAGGGTGAACCACAAAGTTTACTAAATTGACCTGTATTTATCCCTCTGGCAGCCTGGCACAAAAGCAGTCAGGATTAACTAAGAGGCAATTTGTAAAGTACTTATGTAGCACACAAACAGTAATCCAGTGATAACACAACGCAAAAAACATTCCACACCTATTTAGAAAAATAGAGTACATTGTTAATAAAGTATTTGACACCAAAATGACAAAAAGCCAATCAGTAGAACCAGAGTTAATCATTTAAATTTTTTTATTTAAAACTAGCGCCTAAAGGATCAAAGCACCAGCCACGGACATCTAATCACAAGAGACCAGGTCAAAGCTAAAAAAATATGCCTGACTGCGATGGAGCACAGGTTGAAGTTGAAGTGACAATTATTACGCTTGGACCTAGTCTCTTGTTTGGAAGTTAAAAAACTTTAGTAAGACAAAGCTGGAGGCTGTAGCAGACAACAGTTCCAGGAGGCCCAATACCAATTCACAGAGGGACCACTGTACCAGATTTGCTACTGCAAGAGGAGTGTAGCAGGAACTGTCATGAAGTCAGGTCAACTGGCAATGCACCGTAGGCAGATAGACGAGAAGGCTGGTCCCTGCCTTTCCTCAGATCTCAAAGCAGTGTTTAGGCAAACCTTTTCAAAAGTTTAGGAATTTGACTATCTGGGCACCATTAACACCACAACCAAGGACCCTGGATTGAAGGGGAACCATTTAGGGGGTAAGGACGCACTTAGGCTTGGTCCAGGCGAGGGTTCAAGCTGGTGGGAGCCTTTACAGTCTCTAAGACTCTGAGCAGGAGGCCAGCAAACTAGTCATCTGAGGCACTCTGGTGGTCCTGGGTTCAGGTAAATAATTAGTGTTCTTGCAGCAGGACAGGCCTCTGAGGGTACAAGGCAGGTGCCAGCCTCAAAGCACTACTTACAGGTGCTCTACAGAAGTCTTGTGGCGAACACAGAGGCCACAGCCACAGGAAGTCCTATGAGAGTCCTTCCGCATGTCCAGAAAGTGAACTTAAGAGTGTTTCTGAGAGTCCTGTTTTTAAACCTGGTACATTTTTTAAGTAGAAGAAGTTTGTGTGAAGGCAGAGCACAGCCTATTCAGTTGTAAGTGGGGCTGTACTCAGCTCCACCCTACCCTAACAGCAGATGGGCCATTCAGGAACACCAAATCTCTCTGTTGTGCGACTGTCTGGGAGGAATGACTAAAGTCCAGCTGCCAACTACACCCAGTCAAGGAATCAAGGACAGGGCACAGGCATTAAATATCAGAAGGTGGGAAAATGCTAACTTTCTAAAAGTGCCATTTTCAACGTTGTAATATAAAATCTGACTATACCATTAAAGAGGTTTTTAATTTCATAAATGGCTAACACAAAATGCTAACCTGTCTCCAATCAAAAGGTAGCATTTACTAAATGTGATAAGACAACCCATTGTTATCCTATGGGGAAGATAGACATCACTGTAGTGAAAACAAACAAAAATTAGAAGTGTATCACTGCCAGGATATGCAAAAACTAAAATTACAAGTCCAAACTTTTAATTACAATGCACTCTGTCCAACAAACTACTTGAGGCCAACCTTAGGGTTGACGTATATGAAAAAACAAGGGGTGTTTAGGAACTTTGAAAGGGGGTATATTACCAAGTTAAAGTGGCAGTTTAAAACTGCATTCAGGCTGCAATGGCAGGCCTTGGGCATGTTTAAGTGTCTACTTAACTGGGTGTCACAATATGTGTTGCAGACCCACAAGTAGCATTTGATTAATTGGTCCTGGTTT
Organism: Lissotriton vulgaris; assembly: GCF_964263255.1. Classification (NCBI taxonomy): domain Eukaryota; kingdom Metazoa; phylum Chordata; class Amphibia; order Caudata; family Salamandridae; genus Lissotriton; species Lissotriton vulgaris. Next base: position 64,466 of record NW_028248554.1, on the reverse strand, counting down.
AAAGAATACCTCTCTACTAGGGATTTATAAGTAAATTAAATATGCCAATTAGGTGTAAAGCAATTTTACCATGTCTATTGGTGTGAGCACAAACACTTTAGCACTGGTTAGCAGTGGAAACGTGCACAGAGTCCTAAAGCCAATGAAAGCAAATTTCAGTAAAACTGGAGGAAAGAAGGCAAAAGGTTTTGTGAAAGAACATCCTAAGGCTGACAGGTCTAACACTCAAAAGGCCTGATTCACAAAGGTAAAATGAGATGGAAGTCTAACATTTACGCGACAGTGACAGTTACATTGCAGAGCCTTCCGCATAATGAATTTGGCACAAACTTTCTTGATCTTTTAGCAATTTAGACATCCAAATAAGCATGGAATTACTTCTTGACCACCTATACACAACCTTATAAATCCACGCTTAAGTGAAAGTGTGAGAGTTCAAAGCAGTGTACTTATAAGAAATTGTAGATTACTGCTGAGCTGAAAAGCCACAAAAACCCATGGTGCATTGTTGCGCGTTAATTAGAACTAGTCATTTAAGGACAATTGCACAGATAAAACAAACTGGGTATGCACTTTAATCAACAGCCCGGAAACTAAGTAGCGCTGAATGATTGGCAATATAAAAGAAGAGGACAGGTGCAGCGGAATTAAAATGTGCACCTATACACTGTAGGTACAGTATTGCTACAAGTGAAAATTAAAAGGGGATACGGAAGTCCATGAGATGGGAAGGAGAAATGCGCGTACACTGCGCGAGAGTCATGACCTTAGCCTAATGGGGCTGACCCGAGGTCTGTACAGTTGTGATGTCGGTAGCCAGCCAGCAATAGGCCACCTAGAGAGGAGAATGGGGTAAATAATGAGTGGATAAGGGTCGATGGAAAAGCCAAGCAAGGGCAAGTCATTTGAGTTAGTAAAGCTTACTGAAGGAAAATAGTGTTCCCTAGCCAGAACGTCCGCGAGTGATGGGGCAACTTGGCAATGGTGCGTCCGCACCAAGGATCCCACACGGTAATAGCGTTAAGGAGGCGTGACCGGTGTAGTGCCGGTGTTCGACCGGAGATCCGGTAGGTGTTGGAGCCTGCGGGTAGGGATGAAGGCCCGGATTGAAGGTAAAACATCCACTGTTCAAGCATGGGAAGGAATGATGTTGCAAGGTACTGGGTTACTGGGATACAGCAGCTGGTGTGTGTTGGATAATATGCAATAAAGAGTTGGCCAAGGTAACCAGTCACTCTGTGTAATGCACTGCTCGAGGGGTCTGAGTCAGTTGCGAGGGCAGGTGAGCGTTGCTCATAAGGAGGCAGGTTCCAGAAATGACGTTGCTAACTTGGGCATATGTCATCTAGGCCACTAGACCGGTCACCATTGAGTGAATGGAATACCAAAGACCGCCATGTTGGGAGCGAATGCAGTGCTCTTGGGACCCCATGCTTGGTGAAATGGTGATGCAGAATAGGGTGATATCGTAGAGTAAAAAGGAATACTGGAACGAGGGAAAAATTGCCATTTGAATGTGCGCTAAAAGGATAGTGGAGGATATGGTGATGTCATAGGGCTGACGGGAATCAAGAAGTGAGGGAAAAACGCTGATTCTAAAGGATACAGGGAAATGTAGCCTTGTAAGAGAAGGTATACGGGTGAAAGAATGTCATTTCCACAGTCTACTAAAAAATAAAAAAGTAAAGCATAGCGATTTAAAAGGAATAAGGGAACAAGGGGAAAATGTGCTAATTCCCCAAGATGCATGCTCGGTAAAGTGATAGCGAAGGATAAGGTGATGTCATAGGGCTGACGGAAATGGGGAATGGAGGGAAAGATGCCAATTCTAATGGATATAGGGATATAGGGACAGCTCCATATCCCCATTTAATTTCCACATGTAAGTATGCTTTACCTAAGGTGTATATGCGCACATTCTAATTCTGCTGCATCTGTCCTCTTCTTTTATGTTGCCAATCATTCAGCGCTACTCACTTCCTGGGCTGCTGACTAAAGTTTATACCCAGTTTTGTTTTATCTGTGCAACTGTCCTCAAATGACTAGTTCTAACTAACCCGCAACAATGTAACATGGATTTTTGTGGCTTTTCAGCTCAGCTGTCTTCTACAATTTCTTGTAAGTACTCTGCCCTAAACTCTCATACTTTTGCTTAAGTGCGGATTCAAAAGTTTGTGTATAGGTGGTCAAGAAGTAATTCCATGCTTTTTTGGATGTCTGTGTTCATATCTCTATGATTCTAACTAATCTTTCCTTCCTGTTTCCCCCACTCCTTTACCCTTTCCTTCCTTCTCTTTATTTACCTAGGCTTCTTCAAGGCATTTGCTCTATTTCTCAGTCCTGATGATGATCCTAGCACTTTTCTTGGGATCGAAACGTCGTCGACACCTACATCTTATACTGTAAATCAATATATATGTGGAGTAAAAGATGTATTGTCTATTGTGACTTTTGCATATTTATATTTTTCTACCTAAAAGTTACTTTTGTGTCACTTGCCTGTGGTAAGGAAATCGGCTGATTTCCCATTACCCTGTCACATCCAGCTCATTCACCTTGGATATATTGCTGTGTTCTATCTCAATTATGAATACATTTTTTTAATTCTATCAATTTAGACACCAACAAAGCCAATCTTGATTGTGATAATTTGGCTCAAATTGCATTGATTTTTGTTTCAAACGGACCGTTGTCTTTTAAAGTAATTACTACCCTTGGTCCCTTTTTTGACCCTAAGTGTTTTCTTGTCCATATTTTTTTGTCAAGTTAATACTAGTCAGATTTGCTACATTCCATAATACCCCATGAATAGCTGCTTGGTCCTAAGTGTTAAAACTTTATAGCTGAGATTACATCTTAAATATTTTTGCATTACTCTCTGTTGGGGAATGTTATGTGGGTGGAGCATAGGTGTACTGTGCATCCAGCCATTTATTTTACCACAAACCCATATTAACTAAATTCAGTAAATTTGGGTTTGCAGCAACATGATGCGCCTACCATTGGCTAGGTTAAGGTGAAGAATTATCTTTATTCCTCCTCATTACATCTCTTTGTATATGTGCTGCATTCCGCAGCACACGTTCTAAAGTACATATTCAAAGAGGAAACACCCTCTAAGAAGAGTTTTTGTGCACTTAGGTGTCCTTCCCGCACAAAACGTATTCAAACCTTAATGCATGTACTCTTTCATGATGGCGCAAGAGTGTCTGCACTGGCGCTAGGCTGCCAGAAGTGCACCAGCACTATATCTTAGTAGATATGGTGCATCATGTCCGCTCCCTCCCTTTGATGCAATGCAGTGCAGCAGCTTCTGTTGCAGCCTTCCGTTATGTCACTTTTAGCAATTTGGATCCAATTTCTTTCAAGAGAAGTAGCATTTTTGGGGATTAGTAATTGTATGGGCCTTTAACATTTTTATATCTGTGACATTGTCATTTCAAGTGTGTGTTGGGCCCTTATGCAAGCAAGAAAAATGCCTTTGAGCTACACTTTGGGTGTAATCAGAGTCTAAAGTTCACCTCACTCCCCTAGCCCCATGTGCAACTTCACCTTCTGCACTATTGATATTTACGTGATTGTCAAGTGATCCTGGTTGTTGCATCAAATATTCAAATAATAAGAGGTAATCTTTCCTAAAGATGTCCCTGTTGTGGCTCTTGTAGTTAATTGATGTGTCAAAACAGGCTTAATTTTTTACTTGCAAAGGTGGTCCAGCATAGAATCTTCATAGAGCTCAGGATGAACTACTAGAAAATGTGTTAATGTGGTTTATTTTACCACCTAGAATTTTTTTTCTCAGCAGGGGTGTCCCTAGAAGATGTTATTTTTATAAGTAAGAATGAGGGCTCTGCCTCAGATGTCATCCTTGAAGTCAAACCAACAATCCTGACCCAGAATATTTGAATCATAGCAGAGAGAGAAGGACAAAGATGTTGGTTACAGGAGCTTCCTTGGACAATATCTTCTAAACTTAAAAACTCATGCATGCACACACATACAGACATTCCTATACATATGAAGCGTAAGTCTTGACAGTAGTTTATTATTCCATCTCCAGTGGTGCCATAATACTGGGTAATTTAGATAGAGGACAAAGGTAACTACTTTTGAGGGTTCATTTTTGAAACACTCCTTCTAAATACACTCTACAGAATGATCCTCCCAGCCAGTCGCAGATGCTGCCAATATGCCATGGCATGGTGGCAGAGCAGCGGCAGCAGTGGGGATGAGGGCTCAATAAAATAAATAAATAAGCTGTACCTGATCCTGTGGCCTCCTCATGATTCTGTGTTCCTCCATTCTCCTACTGCTCCCGGTATTCCCTGGCACACACTCCAATCCAATTCAGACACTGTCCTCATACTAATAGAGCAACGCCAGGATTGGCCTGAGAAGTCTGGTTTGATGCCCCGGTCAGGCCCAAGGAGTTTGTGCCATTCTTCCACCAGTTGCATTTTACAGCCAGGTTAGAGAAACATAAGTGCGCATGTCTTTTTGGCAGGCCTACAACCACTAGCCAAACAGATATGCGCACTAAGAAGTTAACATAGCACTCCAATCTTCCTCCCTCCCATGGCCCGAGTCCACCCTTCCCTACACATGCTGGCTCTGCCAGTGGCTGAAACATAAAACAATAATAAAATATTGTTTTATATTTCAGCTGCTGGCTCAAAGCAAGTGGGGCGAAGCTCCTCTTCCATTGGGCAGGAGCCGCCTCTGCTGTAGTGTGGTGGTAATACAGATGTGGTGATGTAGTATTTGTCTGACTTTGTTAGTGCTGCCCAATATATTTAGGACCGGTTTGGTCCCCAAAATGTGGGCTAGGCTTGCCCATAGACCCACCTCTCTCTTTCCCAGTAACGCACATTCACCTCTGTGCTTAATTGCCAACACGAAATGCGTATTAAGAATAGGGAGAGTTGATGAATAATGAAATGTTGCGCTGATAATAATAACAATGAAATTAGTATCTCTCAGTAGTATTAATGAGCATCTGCCTGACTACTTAAGGCTGCGGGGCTTTCTTTAAAAAGTGGCAGTTTCAGATTTCGCTCTTTGGAGAGAGTCGCCATCACTGGAGAAGTAAAAAATCAGCTGAAAATCAAACAATAAAAAATGCATCATTCAGCATATAGTTTTCCAATGATGATACTTGAAAACAGTTACAGTAAAATAACCACATGATCCTTTATGAATTTCCCAGGCAATACAACTGAATTGATTAGGATCGAACCAGAGAGCTTCTAATGTGTGATAACGTCGTATTTCAGTTTATCCTTAGCAAAAATGTTGTCTGCTAGAAAAGGCACACTTTTTACAAACGTACTATCTCTTTGGGTGTGGAGTTAACTCCTTAACTGCAATGTGAGAGTATGTTTGTAAAAGCATATTTAGATGACACTATTTCTGTCATATGGCATTGTGGTTACAAAAAGGCAGTACTATGCCTAACTGTAGCCATTTTCACTCTTGAAAGTCAGGATATCCAAAGAAAACATGCAGTTCTCACATTCTGCTTCCAAAAAGCACAATCGGGCTTCAGTTAATTATATCCCATTCAATGAAATTGCGGTAATCCAATAATCCAGTCAATTATCTTTTTATGTTTGTAAAGCTTTATTAAAGAGAAATTATAAACAAGCAAAAACATCAGCAGAAAAAACAGTAAAATTGCATAAACCTGCCAAAACAGTAGTGAGTACTAATGTCAAGGCATGAGAGACAAAAAAGTATTTTATAGGGATTTTAACAGAGAAGGAAGGGAAGAAAGAAGGGAGGGAAGAAAAAACAATAACAACGCAAAATATGTGATATAAGGTTAAATTACGCCAAAGAAAGAAATGGTACAGTTTCCAATAACAAAATGAAACAGCATAAAGGATAATAAATCATGTAAAGTAGCTGTAAAAATAAAATGACAAAAAGGGGAGAGTGTAAACCTTTCAAGGAGGTTTAAAATGTTCTGAATCAACAGAAACAGGGTGATTCAAAAACAATTGATCTAGGTATAAGGTGAGAGGTAACCAGTAAAAATCAGCATTGCGTATTGGTTTACATGAAGAGGCAAAAGCAACATCAAGCCTGTGTAAATGAAATAGGGTGTTCCACCAACCCTGTATGGAAATGTTGGTGAGAGATTTCCAATTGGAGGAGATATGTTGGAAGGCGAGAGCAAGCATAAGATCAAAAAGATCATGAGAATGTGGAGAGAGTTCTAAGGAGTCTGAAAGGCTACCCAGAAAGAGAGTACTGGAGTTGTATGGTATAGAAAGTGAGAAAATGCGGGAAAGATATAGCCAAACCTTGTCAAAAAACCAGAAACAACAGGACAGAGAAAGAACAAATGTAGAAGGTCTGCATGCAAAGCATCACAAGTCCAGCATTTAGAGTCAGAAGAAGGCAGAAAGTGAGACAACGCAAGAGGAGAAAGAAAGAGTCTGTGATAGAAATAGAATAGAGATTGAGTAAGAGGAGCAGAACGGGAAATCTTCAGAGATCTGGACCAAATGTTATCCCAAAGAGCAACAGACCAAGTACAACCAAAATCTGCCTCCCAAGCTAGCTCCACCTTGGTCTTAGCATGTTCAGGATTATACCTTTTAATCTCCATGAAATCTAAGATATGGATCTGTTGTTTAAAAGAATAAGAGAGTTATACTAAATGGGGGCAATTAAAAAAGAAGCCTGTGTGATTCCTTGAGGGAGAACCAAAGGTTTTAACAGAGAAGAGGTGTGTTTGAATAAGGGAGATAATATAAAAGGAGATTTAGTAGAAAAACGTATCACCTCATTAAAAGAAAAAAGTAGCAAAAGAGTTTGTTCAATGAGAAGCCAAAGAGGAGTAAAAGGAGAGGGGTCTGAAAAAAGCCAACGTGACGCTTGACGGAGAGAAAAAGATTTATGATAAAGGCGAAAATCACGGAATTTAACTCCACCATTCACTTTAGGTTTACGAAGTGCAAGAAGAGAAATACTAGATTTTTTATTTTTCCAAAGAAACTTCGAGTGAGGGAATCAATCAGTTTAAAATAAAGGGTAGGAATATGAACAGGTAACATAGAAAAAGTATAAATTAGAACAGGAGCTATCATCATTTTAATTGAGTCCAAACGGCCCCAACAGGAAAGAAAGAGAGGATTCCAAGAGGAGAAAAGCTTTGCAATGCGGGATAAAACCAAAGACATATTCAATTTAACTGAAGAAGCGATGGAGTTGGAGAACCAAATACCCAGATATGTAATCTTTGATCGGTTCCAAGCAAAGCCAGTAGTGGGGAAAAGGTGAGGAAGACAAGTTTTGGTTAAGGGAAGAATTCCCATTTTATCTGACTTAATCTTATAGCCAGGGACTAGAGTGAAATATGTAAATTCAGAAAGTAAAGGGGGAATGGACACCTCAGGATTAGAAATAAACAGAAGAATATCATATGCATAAGCAGAGAGTTTCAGTTGCTCATCGCCATGGGAAAAAACAGAAATAGAGGTGTTGTTGCGAATGGAAGAAAGAAAGCGTTCAAGAGCTAGAACAAAGAAAGGAGAGGTGATAAAAGACAGCCCTGGCGAACTCCACGCTGAAGAGTAAAAGAGGAAGAAAGTTGACCATTTACAAGCACTGATGCCTTGGGTGCAGAATAGAGGAGAGAACCAAGGGAAATGAATTTGAAACCAAAACCATGCCAACGTAAAGATGCAAATAAAAAGGACCAATCAATCCTATCGAAAGCTTTCTCTGCATCAACAGAGATGGTGGCGAGAGTGGTAGAAAGAAGTGGGGCTTTATTCAGAACATTAAGGAAGATGCGAGAGTTATCAGAAGTGAGCCTACCCTTGACAAAACCACATTGTTCTTTGCCAATAAGATGTAGCATTCGAGGATCTAAATATAATGCAAGCAATTTGGCATACAATTTATAATCTACATTGACTAAAGAGATTGGGCGATAGTTTTTAAAAAATTTGGGGTCACGGCCTTCTTTTGGGATAAGACAAATGGTGGCGTCTTGAAAAGTACCCTCAGCTTCACCTGAGGAGTAAAAGGATTGAAAAAGCGTTAGAAGTTTGGGCAAGAGATGATCAGAGAAATGTATGTAAAATTCGACAGGAAAACCATCAGGACCAGGTGTCTTTCCTTTATTGAGAGATGACAAAGCCATTGAAAGCTCCTGTAGTGAGAGATCATGATCAAGGGTCTGAAAATTAAGATGAGAGTGGGAGGGCATAGAAAGTTTCTCAAAATAAGATTGAATAAGAGCAGGGGAAGGAGGAGATTCTGGAGTATAAAGTTGTTGATAAAACTGTTGGAATTGATCCAATATGTCCTTATCTCTATGTAGGAGAGAGTTGCTAGGAGAATAACCAGCTTTAATGAGAGCGCCTTCCTTACGAGATTTAAGATAATTAGCTAGAAGTTTCCCAGACTTGTTATGACCCCCATAATAATGAGCACTAGAACAGAGAAGAATTGAAGAAGCATTATCAGTTGTAAGTTTGTTAAATTGTAGCTTTGCACGCAGAAGCTCAGGTGCCATATGTTTATCGATGAGGTATAGAATTTATGTTCTAAAGATTTTATACATGCTCTCTCAAATGTGCACAAAGGAATAGAAATAATTAGTAGTATTCTTATTGAGTATAATTATGTCTCTCTTTTTTTTTTCTCTTATCTTTATCTTTTTCCCTTTTTTTTTTGGCTGGGGTGGAAGGTTGAAGCCTTCTAGCTACCTCCTCGTAGTGCTGCCATGCAAACGGCAGCTGGGTATAGTGGGAGGTTCTTCTTGGGAGGTCTAGAGGGTGGGAGAGTTTGGTGGGGGGTTGAAGCGGGGGTTGGCCAAATAAGGGAAAATGTATGTGCAAGAGGTGCAAGAGGTTGAAAATGAAAAATGGGAAAAAAGTAAATTCATAATTCTGAAGTATTTAAAAACACTGAGGAAATGTATTCATCCATGGTTTTCATATGACCCTGATTAGATGTCTTGCTTGGAATGTGGCAGGTCTCAACAGTAAACAAAAGAGAAGATTGGTTCAGGAAGAACTTAATATGTACAAACCGCACTTACCTATGATATCAGAAACTCACATCGGGTATAAAGATAAGAAATTATTGGGACAGATTGGATATGAACTTATTGTTTGCTCTACTTTGGGGGCTTCAATCAGAGGAGTGGCAATATTAAAACAGAAACATTTTGCTACTGAAATTACGAAGACGGCTGCTGATTCAAAAGGTCGATGGGCAATCGCTCAAGCACAATTTGAACATAGTAAATATGTATTTTGTGTTGTTTATTGGCCTAACATCGACGAACCAAAAATGTTTGATTTTTTTAAACATGGAATTGTTGGAATGGGAGGGGGAGTTGTTGATTATGGGGGATTTTAATTGTGTTATGAATTATGCGGTGGACTCTACTAGACACGGTATACTACAACGTATGCGCAAAGTTAGAGCAGCAATATTGGAACTTAGTCGATTGCATAATTTGACAGATGTATGGCGATTTAAGTATCCTAATGTAGCAGGGTTTAATTACTAATCAGCCCCTCATAAACTATGTTCCCGAATAGACTTGGTATGGGCAACAAATAGAATTCTGGAAGGGTGTAGTATAGAATTGTGTCCTAGAGTAACTTCTGACCACAATCCTCTACTACTGGAATTTAATATTTATAATAAGAAACGAGAGGTACAGCAATTTACATTTCCCAGATTTCTTATCTCTGATCAAACATTTATCTCACAATTGAAAAAACACATCAAGGAATTCATAGATATTAATTTAAACACTACAATAGTAACAACTGTCTGGGATACATGCAAAGCAAGCATAAGAGCCTTTGCCCAACAATATGTGCTTAAAAAAAAACGCTGAGGCCCGGAAGGAGATGAAGTCTATTACTTCTAATATTCTAGCTCTGGAACGAAATTTAGCAAATGATTTAATGGAGGGGAAGCTGAATAGTGATAGGATAAGAATGGATTTAGTGAAATTGCAATCAGATACTAAGAGGACCCTGAGGGAGAAAAGCAGCACCCGGCTTCATTAAAACCATCTGACACAGTATGAAAGTGGGGATAGGATTGGAAGAGTGCTCGCTTACAAAGTGGCAGATAAAAGAGCAAGGACTAATGAACGTACAACAAAATAAAGAAGCAGTTGATTTTCTAAACTCAGAGATTACATCAGATGAAATCAAGACAGCATTTTTATCTCTTCCCTCTGGTAAGGCAGCAGGGCAGGATCTACTTCCCATGGAACTTTATAAAATCAGTTGTAGATTATATTGGAGAAACTGGGAGAGCTCCCTCTTCTTGGAGAACAGCCAAGATAGTATTTTTTCTAAAGAAACAAAAGGCGGCTGAGGAATGTGGGTCATTTAGACCCATATCGCTGATTAACTCGGACGCTAAGGCCTTCGCCAAAATATTAGCGAACCGACTTGCACCCTTAATGCCTGAATTGGTTAATATGCAACAACACAGTTTTGTTACAGGACGAGACACTACTGCCCATATAAATATGGCTATTACGTCTTTTGACGTAGCGTCAACTAACTCCACCCCGCTTGGTATGGTCATGCTAGATGCTGAAAAGGCATTTGACCGAGTGGGGTGGGAGTATTTATGGGCCGTATTGGAAGCATTCGGCATGGGGGTAAATATCTTGGGTGGATTCAGGCATTATGTCATCAACCAATGGCACAGCTTAGCTATGCAGGAAAGAACTCTCAGTTTTCCAATAGGAAGAGGAACACGGCAGGGGTGCCTCCTTTCTCCCCTGTTGTTTGCGCTATCATCAGAGCCATTTTTGAACGCACTTTTAACACAGCATGATATTATTCCACTAAAGCACGAGGGAATAGTCTAAAAATTACCGCATACGCGGATGACGTAGCAATATTTACCACTGACATAGTTAAGGCTTTACCTGCAACAACAAAAGAAGCAAAAGATTTTGGCAATGTATCCGGGTACAAATTAAATATGAACAAAACGCAGGTCATCGCTAATTATAATCCTTCAACGACGGTATTGGGCCTATGTACTAATGCTGTATATTTGGGGGTTAAAATATCTGCAAAGACTGCTGAAATAATAGCCCTCAACTATGATCCATTACTAAAAGAAGTTGCTAAGTCTTTTAAAAAATGGCACAAGATACCGCTTAGCCTGATTGGGCGTATAAATCTAATAAAAATTAAAATCGCACCCACATTTTTTTATTTATTTAGATCAATCCTGCTACGTCTTAATAATTCTTTTTTTTAAAAACTTGATGGAGTTTGCTCTAGTTATATATGGGGCTACAAAAAATCTAGCAGAGCAATAAATCTCCTAAAACTTCCGACTGAAAAGGGCGGTTTAATGTTTCCCGATTTCAAATTATATTTTTTTGCTTCCTTTTTTGGTCAGATCCGTAGTTTATTCAGAAATGATAACTCCTTATTTTTTCATCAGCTAATGCTAGGGCCTGATAGCAAACAATTTATGGACCGAACTAATGACCCAAATTACTTCAAACGAGTAAAATTTAAGACTGCTAGGCATATTGTACAAATTTGGAAACATATAATGACTCTTGATAAGATATCTTTTTTTAACTCCGAATTAAGGCTATCGGGAATCCAGGACTTCCTGGAATGTTTTCAGAAGGGGCTGAGGCAGTATGGTCTAGCTGCAGCATTAATACCCTTGGAGATCTTTATGGCTCTGATGGACTATTAGGGTTTACTTTGCTTGAATTAATACACAATCTGAATGATAGGATGTATTTTAAATATATGCAACTCCAAGACTTCTTTGTTCATAAGATGAATGTCAAAGAAATAAGACACTCGGACATCTTGCAATGCCTGTACTCAGACTAAATCACTGATTAGTGAAAGCTATGGACTTCTGAATCAGGCAAAGGTAGATGATTGTGGAAAACTAGCATCCAAATGGTCGGCTAGGCTGGGATTAAATATAACCTCCAAGCAAGTATCTGCTTCTCTTCTTCAGATTAATCAAGTAGTACAGTCTTCTAGTATTAAATTGCAGTTTTATAGGACTATCTGCCAATTATATTATACCCCTCAGAGAATTTCTAGCTGGGCATCAGATAATTATCAAAATGAACGCACAAGCTGTCCTAAATGTAAATTGGAGGCTGCTGATATCGGCCATATGCTCTATTCTTGCCCGGCATTATCTGAGTTCTGTAAGGGCGTGGTAGATGTATTAGAAAGGAAACATATTGTGTTTCCGTCTCTCTCAGCTCACCTGATTCTAATAGACCTTCAGGAACTGAATAGTCCAAATAAAGATCTGAATTCTATTTTATTTGCTTGTGCAAGATTTACCATAGCTAGAGCATGGATAGCGCCAAATCCGCCACTCGTTATGGAATGGTGGGCCTTGGTGAATGAAATACACACCATGCAGATTGCTTTAGCTAGACTAAGAGGGCCTAATTCTCTGAGGAAAAACGAAAGGGTTTGGGACATTGTATATGGATCAGAATAACCTTCCAAGATTAGATTTGATGGTCGAGACCACATTTTAATTTCTTATAGCTTTATGGTTATTTTTTCCTCTGTAATGTTCACGTATCCTGCTTCTATTTTTTCTTTTGGAAAATAGTTACTATATAATTATGTTATGAATTGTAAATGTATTTATTTTATGTGCCTCTTGCAATATCAATAAAAATGTTTAAAAAAAAAAAGATTTTATATGTGCTAGAGAAGACTTACGTTTCTGAAGATATTGTTTCTTTTTCCGAGAAACAAAATCAATAATGAATCCCCTAGCAGTGACTTTAACACCTTGGCTGCTAGGGGTTTTCCCCTCCTGTGCTGAAAATGCTTGAATACTATAGTTTCATGACAAGGTCAGCTCATCATAAGCACAGCTCAACCGTGCCTCATGACGAGCTGACCTTGTCATGAGCATGGAAGGGGTTAAAAGAATCCCAAAGGATATAAGGCGAAGTACTAGGATCAGCAATAAGGAGAAAAAATTCTTTAGTAAAGGAACAGAATGCAGAACAGAAGTTAGGGTCAGTAAGAAGTGTGCTATTAAAGCACCAACGAGAGGGTTTGGGACGCGGTGAAAGCAAATCAAGGACTGTCACAATGGGGGCATGGTCTGAAATAACAATTGGTCCGATAGAAGACAAAAGTAAGGTTTGAGGCAGAGATTGAGAGAGAAAAATGTAGTCCAATCGAGAAAAAGATAAATGGGGAGGAGAGAAAAAAGAATAATCTAAAGTGTCAGAGTGGGAAAGTCTCCAAGAATCAATAAGTCTTGCTTGTAAAATAGTGTCAAGAAATTGTTTATGAGATTTATGAGGGATAAAGCGTACTGAGGATTTGCGATCAAGAAATGAGTCTACAAACTGGTTACAATCTCCACCTAAAATAAAGGAAACATCTTTATATTGAATACATTTGTTTGTAATCATAGGCAAAAAGAAGAATCAGGTTGGGTGGGACCATAAACATTAAAAACAGTTAAAGGAACAGAATTAATGAACAACTTAGACAATATCCATCTACCAACATCATCATTTTCTTGTGATAACACTTTTTTGTGACATAAAATAGCAACACCATTCTTCTTATTAGTTGAAGGAGAAAATAAAACTGTACGAACCCACTGTCTTTTTAGTTTAAGGGATTCGATTTCATTAAGGTGGGTTTCTTGTAAAAGGACTAAATCAGGATTATAAGATGCCAAATGGGAAAGAACTCTCTGCCCTTTAATGGGATCATTAAAACCTTTTACACTCCAGGAGATAACTCTGAATATATAAGAAGTATAAAATGAATATGAAAAAGAACTGCAATCAAATGGAGACATAACAGATAGCCAAAGAAAAAAGGAAAAAGGGAAGGGAAGAGAAAAGAAAAAGATGCAGTAAGAAAAAGAGCAGAATGAATTATATGAAAGAGCCAGGAAATTGTAGTAACGATAAGGCCGAATTGTAAGAATAAGAAGAATAAAAGGAAACAAACATCATAAGAAACATCAAAAAATGGGAACAAGAGAAAGGAAGGAGAATGAATAGAAAGCGATGAAATGATAGTGAATACATACCAGTAATTAACTCTAGGAGTATGAGATGGGGACAGGTATTACAAACAGGTAAGGTAAAAAGACATACATGCCAAATGTAGCCTAAGAGAAAAAGGATAAGGAGAGGGAAGAGAATAAAACAGAGAGGATCAAAAGGAGAGATAAAGGGGAAAGCAGGAGAGAAGGAGGGGAATTAAATAAGAGAGTAGACAGTACATATCCAAAAGATGACTGAAAGGAACATACCTGAGGGGGACAAACAAGAGGGAAATGGGGAAATGTCGACACTCAACAAGAGAGAGCGCTCGGAGAAGGGGAATCCAACCGAACTAGGACAAGGAAGTCGAAGACAAGAAGCCACACGGAATGAGAAAACAAATATCAGGAACCTGTGGAAGAATTAATAAAGGAGGAGAATAAGTAATAAGAAATAAACTACAATAATATACTAAAAATGTATAACCAAGAACGTAGAACAAAGAGAATTACATCATAACATATTCAAAAGGAACGAGCTACAGGTAAGTAAAAAGTAGAAACATTATCAAAAACCATTCAAGAAGTATCACAAAAGACTAATCAACAAATGTAAACAACAAATGAAACATCCACTAGGAGAGGTGGTGGTATCCATGCTACCATTAGACTGAATGTGAATAAAGTTCTTAAGTTCTCCAGAATCTTGAAAAGTCCATGTACGATTCTGATGAGCGACCTTAAAAATGCATGGATGAAACAAGCCATATCATGGACCTAGAGACCGTAATGCGGACGAAGACTGAGAAATTCCTTTCTTCTGGCTGCTGTGGTATTAGAAACATCTTGAGAGAGGAACACTCTCTGGCCCAACCAGGAAACTTGACACTTGGACCTGGCTGCAGAAAGGACTGAAAGAAGATCTGTGAATTTCAAGAAGAGGATGATGACTCCTCGAGGTTTCGGTGAAGTGGACGAACGAGAAGTGGTGGGTGGCATATCCAGTAATTTTGAAAGAAAAGAGGTAAAGAAAGTAACAGGATCATCACTTTCCAAAGATTCAGTAAACCATAAATACGGAGATTATTCCTCCTATTTCTTTTTCCCAAATCCTCTGTGTGCTGCTGGAGAGCAATACCCGACTTCTCCAGAGAAGAGATGCGTTGAGTATGGGTTGGAATCTCCAAAACGTGTTGTTCCACAGACGTAATTCTGCCACCCATAGCTGACCATTTCTCCTTCAGAAATTCAAATCATTGTTAGTTTCCTCAACAAATGGACAAAGAGAGCGAATCTCCTCCAAAATTAGCTCCATGGAGATAGAAGAAGATGATTTATCTGGAGACGGAGGATCCTGCTTCAATCGCTTGGACGAGGTGAGAGGAGGAGAAGATTTGGATGACGTGGACCGGGATGCAGAAGATCGATTAGGAGGAGCACCAGCCATTTGAATTGGAGTAGTAGAGATGGAGGCAATTGGAGAAGCCAGATCCTCAACACAGCGACGAGAAGGGACATAGACAAATTTCGGCTTGGCAGTTTGCCCATATAGCGTCACCAAAGAGTGAGGTATAAAAAGGAGAATTGATGATGATGTCAATAAGGTAGAATAAACCTCCAATGAGAGAAAGCACACGAAATAAGGTATGTAGTGGTCAATACCTTACTGCAAAAATATGGAGAAAACAATAGCCACAGAAGTTACAATGATAGAAAAAAGCCAAAAATCCAATACACAGCTTTCAAATACATTGAAAATGGAAAGGCTTTTTCTGCCTGTCTCGTTTTAACTCCTCTTAAAACAAATATTGCACGTTTTCTGACTCTGATCCTCGGAATAACGATTAATCTATTAGATGAAACCGTAGTTCTGGGTGTTACAAACCCTGCTAACCACAAAGCTGGTCGCGAATTGATTTGGCCGTAATGAGAATATGTATAGCCTCGGCTTGGCTAGATCCTATAGCCCCATCATATCAACAATGGTTTGCAAGATTGTTAGCAATTTTTAATTTAGAGATGGCGATATACAAAAACAAAGGTAGGAAGAGTCAGATTAAAGGACAAAAAATCTGGTCTCCCTTAATAGAATGGTCTAAAATGCAATGATATATACAGTAATAACCAGTATGTTTTGCTTAAGCCGCTATTCAACTTTGCAATCTCACGAAATTGAATGTTAATGCATCAACTTAACTTCTAAATTTTCCTTTTCAGTACTGCTTTGTATAGCTTCCAATGACTTTCAATTGGCCAATTTCTTCCTTTCTGATCTGCTCGATCGGGGAGGGAGGGGCGGGGTCTGTGTTATTTGTTGTATTGTCTTATTGTTGTAAAATCAAATAAAAAAAAATCAGACAAGAACATGGAAAGGCTTCATGTGACATCCCTAAACCCCACAAAACAAACTGTAGGCAGTAAGCAGAAGAGCCTCAGGGTGCAGAAGGTGCCAAAGCACAGCAAGACAGCAAAAGGCACATTCCCAAATATAAAAAAAACATAAAAAGGCTCTCCCTTCATGAACATGTAGAGGCAGTAGGGAAAGACGTTCACAGGTCATCATCAAATCACAGGATGACGCTTTGGGAATGTTCTCCAGGGAGTTGGCAGGTGACACAACTGACAGGCAAGGCAGTTCTGGACCCAACAAAGCGCAGGTCGGTAGGTGAAGCAATCATCAGTAGAACATGCCAATTATGAATGTTGTATAAGCTGTTGTAGGCAATAGAAACGTCAGGGTGCAGAAGGTGCCATGGTAACATGAGGAGACAAGAAGGCACAGAGCAAAACAAGCCTCAGAGCACTGAAAGAGCCACAAAAAATTCCATATGTGTGGCAAGTGAAGGTCAACAAGGAAAAAACTGTCACAGGGGTTACCTTGAGGCACAATGCAGCATGGTAGGAATGCGTGTTGGTGCGTTGAGGAGAACCGCGCTTGAAAGAAATGGCGGCCGGCACAGCTGAGGGGGCACGCCAACTCCGAATTCAGGAAAGCGTTGCTCGACAGGTGATAAGAAAAAGCTCCCCCGGCAGCGGCTACATTCCGATGGATAATGGACGATGTTAAAACTCAGGGCATGCCGTGAGGAGGACGGAAGATGTCAGCAGAAGGTCGGGCTCGGCGAGGTGCACTCTCAAGCCGCCATCCTGTGTGGTGCAATAACCACGCCCCCCCATCAATTATTTTGAGGGTATGCTAAATGCATATACATTTTTCCAATTCAAACAACTTAATTTGTATTCCTTATGTAATTAACGTGTTTTTAAGATGACATTTTTGTTTCTAGTGGCCCATTCATCACACCTCTGTGGTGCTCTTTTGTAGTTAATGTAACAATACTACATACTTCCAGCCATTTTACAGATTAAAATTTACAAAATGCTCAGGTACATTCTACATTTAGCACATCATTAAGGGTGCTTTGATTAACTTCAGAGATAAAATGAAAAAAGGAGGCCAGCATTTTAATACTATCATAAAAGGCGTGGCTAAGCCCTTCTCTAATACAATCCAGCATTGATAAGGAATGCTATTGTTTGTGTAGTTTTTGCTGTTCAATTATGTGTGATGAAGATGCCAAGCTCTTTCTTGGTCTATTCACAAAGGGCAATGCATAACTAATTGATCTTTTTTTACTCTGATATGTCTCTTCTCTTACGAGCTAGAAAGAAATCATGCAAACGCTTAGGGATAGTTTTATAACGCATGCAAAATGGCAACATATTTATAAAATGAAAACAGGCTATGATTTTGTTACTGAAGACAACTCTAGCCCTCCGTAATTAGGCAACACTATAGCTACTATACAGTTCTGGACACTAACCTGAATTGCACCCGTCCTTCAAACATTATTTTCAGTTCCACATAGAGAGAACTCGACATAAATCTACTGGCATAAAAAATATGTGAGGGGGCCGAGAGGGGGCTCCTTCACTCTGGCGAAGGAGAGTCGCCCCCCGCCAGCATAAAAACTTGAAAAACAATATTAAAACATGTTTATTATTGTTTTATTTATCTTCAAATGAATGTGTCTTGGGGGAGGGGGCATCACGGGGCAGTCATGGAGGGGGAGTGATTGACACTACTATCAGTGCACATATCAGTTTGAGTGGCCGTCATAGGATGGCCAAACCTATATGTACAACAAAGGTCGCTAGATAAGCGTGCAATTCGGGAAATAGAAAAAGGACTGTGCGCACATGGGCGCCATCTTGGAGTGGGGTAATGTTGATTAGGATATACTGCGGGAACTAGTGTAGAGCGTGAAATCGTGCAAAAGTGATAACAGTTATCGGCGCAGTGACCCATTGTGGACTATTATTTATCAGACTTTGGATTTTTATACTCTTGGGGACCTTTGTTGTTTCTAAAACTATAGCTACCCACGGTCCCCAGATAACCGATTGGGTTCCCTTGTTGTTGTATACAAACCTATATGTAGCCGCGGTCGGTAGGGGGAGTACCTGCATCGCATTTGGAGATGCAGGGCATGCAACGAAATTTGTTTTATTTACTTATGTGTATACTTACCTGTAAACCTCCGCAATCCATAGTTTACTACCCTCCCCACTCTGCCCCTCCTGCTCCCCACATCACCGCCTAGCAGGTATTCTCACTACCGACCACGGCTGCTGATATGCACACTGAGCTGTCTCGAACCAGTGCTGCACTGCTGGTTTTGAGAAAGCAGGCACATGGGCTCCAAGTCCAAGCATGAGAGCAGAGTCAGGAATGGCCATAGGGGAGTCTGTGAGCTTTTGCTGCAGTGAGGAGCAGAAGAGTAGCAATGTGTCGGGAAGCAGGTAAGTTCTTTTTTTCTTTTGTTTTGATTTTGTCATTCGTCCTCCCACATCCCCCCTGCCCATGACTCTGCCTGGACCTTGCGTTACACAAAATTCACCAAGCCACACAGGGCCACACAAGGTGACCTTGCTTGGCATAGCAAATCTCATCTAGGTTTTCCATCGCCCTTGTTTTACATTGTGTGGTGCAAACGTGACAAAAAACTTTGATAAATTTGGACCCAAGAATTTAAGCCTTTTGAGGAAGGGGCAATGCTATAACCATGTATCGTGGGTAGTAAAATGCGTTCTACTCTAGGAGCTCCATCGCTTTTAAAGGAACTTTAACTCATTCTTTTGTTTGTTTAATAAACTCTTTGGTTACTTGCAATATAATTATAATGTGCAATTGAGTGCTATGCATCCTATAATTGCTAAACACAGTTAGTGATAATAGGCAAATGAGTGTTGAGCCCTAAGGCTGATGGTTGTACTTCTCATTCCCAAAGACTGCTGAGACTGCACATGCTGAGAGATTGACACTTGCCTTTATGTAACTTATTTGATATTACAGTATACATAAACTGTGATCCTGACTGCTTCATCCTTGTCAAATATAATATTTTATTTATTTTATTTGCAGAGTTTTATATAGCGCTGTCTAGACCCGGAGGTATCAGAGCACTTTACATGAGGATTATCGAGATACAAAATGACATCAGTTACAGAAGCCTAGTTGAATGTATGATTTTTTATTATTTATCCACATGTCCTACCCAATCTAATCATACAACCCTTCAACAAATTAAAAATCATTGCCATTATAATTTTCAAAACAATATTTGGCCAAGTACTAAGGCTTTGTGATAAAGGAAAGCGACACAAAGTAATCTAAAGTGACACATTGGTATTTACTTTTCAATGGAAAACAATATTTCTTTAGTAAATAGTCCTTTTTTGCATCACTTGGCATCAAGGGGTGTGGCTAGGGCATTACTTGGGCAGATCAGTCCAAACATCCATAGATTATTACACAAAGCCTGATATACTAAGATAGCCAGACCGAGCTTTGCATAGAAAACATATAATTATTGTTGAAACAGGCATTAATAAGGAGATGTGCTTTTAATGCTACAAGCAACCTATGCTTGCTGTGTGTGGTAACATGCACAGCACACATCCAATGTGTCGAATCCTTCTGAAATGTGTTTAGACTTAGGAATTTGTACTGGAAGGTTATGCTTTCTATACAAATCCACATTCACCAGGGTGAGACAATGCATGCACCAATCAGTCTAATTAGAGCCCCAGCGCAGTGGATAGCAGCAGGCTAATCTTAGTAGTTATGTCTCTGTTCTATTTTCCCTCTTGCCCATTGCAGTAGAGCGCAGCAAATTTGTTTTGCTGCACTGCATGAAGGAGTTTTACATCTGCCTCTTATTGTATATGATTGCCAAGTTCCAAAGTTAAATACAAAATGAGAAAAATACTAGGATCTCAAAATTCAGCTTACAAATATGTAAACTGGCAAGCAGCGTGTGCATCATATGCCCAGGACGGTATATTACAGAATTGTTGCACTCATTTAGAAACATAGTAAATCTATTTTGCTATGTTTTGCTACTTATCCAGAGGAAGCAGTAATAGAGAAACTCATTTTAACCCCCACTACTTGTGGGAGACTGAATTTTGCAAGTCAGTAAAATTGAGAAAATTGATTGTGGCAACATTGCTGCATGTATACAACAAATGTATTGCTTATAAATTATTTAACATGTATAATAGTGTTTTTTTAACAATGAGCTCCTCGTCCAAAAATAACATTTGGCTTAAAAAATAAAGCAAACTGATATGAATATTTGAATGTTATGAGGTGTGTACATATAGATCACTGAACAAATCCGGAAAAGCATGGGAGTATTTAGGATCAGAAAGACCATGATGCTGAGAATAGAATAGAATAATGAACTAGAACATACATTAGAAAGCCGGTTATATAGAACGATTGAAAATTCAGGGCAGGCTTAGAGATTTTTTAATGTATAACTAAAATTGATATTTACATTTTTTTATTTTCTATGAGAATCTGTTAGTAATGATTCTTTGTAGCTGAATGTAAGAATTTCAATAATGTATTTATTTAAAAAAGTTTTATATAATGGGAACATGAACCCTGGAGGTATTAGAGTGCTTTCCAACAGGAAGGAAGAGGCATGTAGAGCAAACAACAAAGTTATGTTATGTTATATTATGTTAATTAAATGTATACAGCGCACGTATACCCTCAGGTGTCTTGGCGCTTCCAGTGCTACATATTGTGCTAAGGGCTACTGCTACTAAAAGAGCCAGGTCTCCAGTTGTTTTCTGAACTCAAGAAGGGAGGCAATTTTTCAGAGATATAGTGGAAGGGAGTTTCATTCTTTGATGGTATTGTAGCTGAAACTCCTCCCCCCAGTTCATCTTGATAATCCTAACCACCGGCATCATATTGGCATTAGCAAAACTCAAAGGTCTATTTGGGGAATACCATCTGAAAAGGTCCTCTGGAAGTGTTTGCCCTTCTTTGTGCAGTGCCTTATGGGCAATGCAGCGTGCCTAAAACTTTATCTGCTCACCGACTGGCAGCCAGTGAAGGTCTCACATTGCTGATCTGACAGACTGATATTTAGGTCTGTCCAGAATCAGTCTTGCGACAGCAATTTGTACTGCCTGTAACTTCCTGAGGAGGGTAGATTGCACATTGATGTGTAGTCCATTACAGTACTCAAGTTTGGACATTTTTCTTATAGTCTTAATCGTGAAGAACGAAGAGGACACAAACTTGGAGACTTGAGCTTTAAAGCTAAGTTTCTTGTCTATGATAACCCCACGGTTTTTAACTTTATCCACAGGGTTGGGGGGGACAAGATTATCTGGCCACCAAGCTGGGGACCAAGGTGGAAAGAGGTTTCCGAACTAAATCACCTCTGTTTTGCTTGAGTTTAATTTCAAGCAATGAGTGCTCATCAATGACTTAGGGTGAGCATACAATCATGGAGTTTTAATGAGTGGTAGATGTCCTTATCCACTGCCGAGATCACCAGCTGGGTATCGTCGGCATAAGAAGTGGGAATCAAATTAAAACTTCTTATCAGTGGTGCTAATTCCACTCCATAAATATTAAAAAGTGTGGGGCTTAACGAGAAGCCCTTATGGAACATCACATGGAAGGGTGAAAGGTGCCGACTTAAATTCGCCCAAATGAACTGTTTGAGTCCTCTCTGATAGAAAGAATGTTAACAGGAAGAGGGCTTTACCTCCTATCCCAATTGATTGTAGTTGATGAACCAGAAGAGTATGGTCCACCGTATCAAATGCGGCGGATAGGTCAAGCAACACCAAGGGTGCTGACCCACCGCTGTCTAGTGAAGAACGGAATTCTTCTATAATCTTAATCAGAGCTGAGTTTGTACTATGGTTAGCTCTGAAGCCAAACTGGCTATGGTCTAGAATCTGATTGTCTGCAATAAAAGTGGAGAGTTCCGCATTCTTGGTTTTCTCGATTATCTTGGCTGGAAGTAGGATTCTCCCAATGGGCCGATAGTTGGCTGTATCAGTTGCATCCAAATTACTTTTTTTTAGAAGAGGCAAGATACAAGCCTGCTTCCACACAGTGGGAAAGGATCCTTGCTCTATCATCTGATTGAATATCTTAGATAGATACTGTCCAATAAAAGGACAGATATTTTCTAGGATCACAGGGGGGCAAGGGTCTTCCGGAGAGCCTGATTTGGCCATGAAGATCAGTTTCATCATTTGCATAGGAGAAGTCAGTGAGAAATTAAAAATAGAGACTTTCCTACTAATTTTTAGTTCAAGTTTATTGCCATTTGGCGTGGAGTGGGTGAACTGATCGTAGATTTGATCTACCTTTGTTCTAAAGGAGAGAGCCGAGGCATCACAAAATTCTTGATTCAAATTAATGTAATCAATTTTTGTGATTGTGGTCAGATTTTTCACAGTTCGAAATAGTTCTTGAATGGAACTACCAGCTTTTTCTATCTGTGCTGTATAGTAGGGAGTTTTCTCCCCAATCAACTTTTTTTTTTAAATGAGCATGGATTTTTATCGATTTTGTTTAATGGCTCATAATTTTTAAGCCAAATTCTTTCTTGCCTTCTGCAAGCCTGTTTGTCCATTCTCAAGGCTTCAGAGAACCAAGGGGCAGATGGTGTTTTCCTGTTTTTATTAATCCGTATACTAGGAGCTAGATTTGCAAAGTTGGTCTCAAGCCAGATGAAAGTGAACGTGAAAAGGTACAGAATGTAGGAACTCAAACCAACAGATCAAAACCAAGTTGTAACAGTATACTAATAGTCCGGGTTAAGGGTGACATGTCACATTGTGCCCAGAGAGAAGAGGTTCTAGGGCAGAAATATGTTCATCAATAGCACTTTATTTTTGTTTTTAAACAATGCCATTGAGGGGTTCAGACTGATTTCAGGGGCAGGGAGTTCTGAATTCCAAAGGGGATAGCAAGGAAGGCTCAGTTGTAGAATTTCTGTGGGTTCAACAATAGGTTGCTGGAACTTTTAGAGGTTCTGTAGCCAAAAGAAAGCACAAGTTTCTGAGTGAAGTAAATCTGCATATTGCAGTGTGGGGCTTTATGTGTCATGCAGGCAATTTTGAGCTGTATCCGAGCTTCATATGGGAGACAGTTTAGGAATTTCAGATTTGAAGTGATGTGAGTGTTTCCTTTTAAATCCTGTGATGATCCTTGCCGCAGAGTTAAGAGAGGCCATTAGTGGAGCTCTCTTAGATCATGGTAGGCCGCAGTGCCATTGTACAACTTGGAAATCACTAGGACTTGCACAGCAGACGTGAAGTTATAAAGGGGGAGGAGAGGTTTTTTTTTATTTAAGATGTTCATTTCGAAGTTTGCTTCTTCTCTAGCAGCATTGATGTGCTTCTGCATGTTCAAGATTTTGTCTAACATTATTCCAAGTGATCTCGAGAAATCTATCAATTGTGGTACACAATTAAGAGCTGTTAGTTGAGTCAACCATTCTTTGATAGTGGGTGACTGTTTGGGAGAGGAGATTAAGAGGAATTCCGTTTTGAGAGTGATTCATTTGAGGTGATTGTAGGTCCATCAGTTTTCGGTTTTTTGAAGGGTTATGTTGTGGGACCTGATGTCCTCAGGGAAGAAGACTTTCAAGTACAGTTTGGTGTCATTGGCAAACATGTGGTAATGGATGTTGGATAGCTTCAAAATTGCAGTCAGCAGCTCCATGAACAAATTCAAGAGAGTGGGTCAGAGTGTGGACCCCTTTGATAACCGTAAAGTTACTGGTGTGAAAATGGACTGGTATGGGTTAACTCTGCATCACTGAGTTCTACTGTGGAGAAATGAGCCAAAAAATGTAGGAGCCCCATCCTATGTTCCAATACATCTAGCAGACTGTCATGTTTAAGTGTATCGAAAGCTGACAATAGGTTGATGAGGATCAGAAGGCAAGAAGTTTAGGATCTAGCATATTTAAAGAGCCATCCACAATGTGTATAAGAGCTGATTTGGTGCTGTGACCCTGGCAGAAGCTAGATTGGAATTGGTCTAATAGTTGGAATTATTTTATGTGGTTACAAAGTTGGATGTAGACACATTTTTTGAGGAGCTTCAGCAGAGTAGGAATGTTGGAGATTGGTTGGAAGCTGCTTAATTCTGTGTGATTAGCAGTAAGTTTTTTCAGGATAGAGGTGACCTGCTAACACTTTAGGCAGTCAGGAATAGAGCCTTGAAGTACTGAGGCTATAACTATCTTGGTCCAGAGTGGGAGTATAGATGACTTGATTTTGTTGAAGGAATTCGAAGGCAATGGGTTGGTGAAGTGATTTGAGGGTTTTAGTGCCGCAAGAATTTTGAAAATGGGGTATACAACCGTTTCAACGCAACTTTTACAACGCATACATTTTCAACGCACACCATTACAACGCAGGATACTTTACAACGAATGCCTTTACAACGCAAGACATTACATAGCAGATGCTATTACAACGCATGCCATTACAACGTAAGTATAGGTAAGTATATCATTTTATTTAAACATTTTTTTAATTCCAAATTTTTTTTAAATTAATTTTAAAAATATTAAAAATAAATTAAATTAATTAATTAAAGTAATTATATATATATAGTATTGGGTTATGGGGTACACGGGTACTTTTAGAGTTCAGGGCTGGGTGTGGGTTATGGGGTACAGGGGTATTTTTAGGGTTCAGGGCTGGGTTTGGGTTATGGAGTACAGGGGTATTTTTAGGGTTCAGGGCTAGGTTTGGGTTATGGGGTACAAGGGTATTTTTAGGGTTCAGGGCTGGGTGTGGGTTATGGGGTACAGGGGTATTTTTAGGGTTCAGGGCTGGGTTTGGGTTATGGGGTACAGGGGTATTTTTAGGGTTCAGGGCTAGGTTTGGGTTATGGGGTACAGGGGTATTTTTAGGGTTCAGGGCTGGGTGTGGGTTATGGGGTACAGGGGTATTTTTAGCATTCAGGGCTAGGTTTGGGTTATGGGGTACAGGGGTATTTTTAGGCTTCAGGGCTAGGTTTGGGTTATGGGGTACAGGGGTATTTTTAGGGTTCAGGGCTGGGTTTGGGTTATGGGGTACAGGGGAATTATTAGGGTTCAGGGCTAGGTTTGGATTATGGGGTACAGGGGTATTTTTAGGGTTCAGGGCTAGGTTTGGGTTATGGGGTACAGGGGTATTTTTAGGGTTCAGGGCTAAGTTTGGGTTATGGGGTACAGGGGTATTTTTAGGGTTCAGGGCTAGGTTTGGGTTATTGGGTACAGGGTTTTTTTTTAGGTTTCAGGGCTGCGTTTGGGTTTTACACTAACTGGATTTTGTATATTATTTTTAAACACCTACACTATTTAAAAAAAAATATAAATATATTAACAAATATATTATTAAAAAATTAATTTAATAAACACAATTAAGTCAATATTTATTAATTACATTTGTTAAAAAAATAATATACTTACCTAGACTTACGTTGTAATGGCATGCGCTGTAATAGCATCTGCTATGTAATGTCATGCGTTGTAAAGCCTTTCGTTGTAAAGAATCCTGCGTTGTAAAAAATGTGTTGTAATGGTGTGCGTTGAAAAAGTATGCGTTGTAACGTCATACATCCTGAAAATAGTGCTTTCATTAAAGGTTTTGAATAGGTTCTACAAGACGTTGTTTTGGGGAGTTTGAGCAAGGGTGTGTGGGGGCTCAGCAGTCAGGTAAGGGGAAGCCTGATAAGTGTTATGATCCAAAGGTGCTACAATGCAGACCACAAGCCATATTCAGTCTTGTCTCCTTTTTAAGGAGGAAGGTATTAAAAATCTCACAGATTGGCTGCAGACTAGATCCATCTGGGCAAGGGTTGGTGTAGTCGTCTCATTTGCTCTAAGAATAAGCACGAGTCTTCTTGTGCTTAATAGTTTAAAGTGCTTTATTAGAATGGTTAGCGAGAATCGCGTTCCTGAGTCAGTTGCTCTGTAATGTTCCCTCCTGCTGGTCGCTGGGCGGCACCTGTGCACGATAAATGTACAATCACTTCAACTACCATTTGTCTGAGTACTTACTCACTACAGAATATTGTGGCGACGAAGGTCAAGGCACAGGAATAAGAAGAACCCACGATTACGATTACGATTACAAATGAAATAGATGAAGATGAAGAGTGAGAAGGTATTTAAAATTGACAATAAGTGAAGTTATCCTTTAAGCGGCACCGGCAAGAACTGGGAAATACATTTTTTGTTCACGGCACAGACAGTCACTGAAATGCAGCTGAAACGCATTATCAGTTTCAACGCGCATGATGCTTACACCATTTTGTTATGCAACGAATTGCATTACTGATGCTTGGAAGCATGACGTTTTAGGTGTCTGACATTTTGTGTTTGGCCAGGCAGATCAGAGATCTTTTTTTTTTATTTCACCTTTATTGACATTTGCTGATTTGAACAGATATCATCTACTCAAGTGTGAAACTGAAGTTGAGATTTCTGTTTGTGCCAAAAGGTAATGGTGACACACATATTATTATTTATTGGGTTGACATTAACATTAACGAAGTTACAGAAACAAAACTTTGTGTACAGACTGAACAATTTTGTCATATTTTTAAGTCAAAAACCAGCATATGGACATTAACAAAGTTACCATTACAAGGTTAAGTGTTGAGACTGAGCTCTTGACATCTATTAAAGTCGTTTAACGCTCAGTTTCTATTCCTTACGCAGTAGAGAGCATACTTGTTAATTACACGGAAATACGGTGATGGCCAGACCTAATGTTATGATTCAGAAATGGGGGTGGTGATGAACAGAGTGTCTGAATTAAGCAGACCACTCTTACCCAGTCCAAAGATCAGGGCTTGATCCATCACCGTTTTTTAGCTCACTGCACCATCCCAGCTCAGCCCCCCCCCTTTTCTGAATCAGACCTAATGTTATGCGTGTCAAGCAACAGAGAGCATAATTGTTAATTACACGGAAATACGGTGATATGCACACCTAGGGTCGATTCCGATTCAGGAAAAAAAGCATCTGTCCGAATCGTATCCGAGCCCTCTCCGTACGAATCGTACATGTCCATTGGAATCGCGTAGTACGATTTGTATGGACAGTTTCTGTCCGAATCGTTACAACCCTTATGATTTGCACCGGAGATTCCGTACGACTCGTACCCTCACAGTGGACCGTACGATTCGTACACATGCTGGACCCTGGAATGGAGACGCTATTCGTATGGTACACGTCAGGTAAGTGCGATTCGTATGGAAGGTTACACATTTACATACACACCGTACTGTGCGTACACCCCATGATCTCAGGGGTACGGTTCCTACCCCTACGATCATGGGGTGTACGCACTGTACCCCATGATTGCAGGGTGTACGCATCGTACACCTTGCAATCATGGGGTACAGTGCGCACACCCCATGATCGCAGGGGTGCGCACTGTAACCCTGCCATCATGGGGTGTGTGTACCGTACCCAGGGGGGGGTCCGTTCCATACCTGTTTCTTGGCATACTCTGCTTTTCCGACAGTTTTCAGCTCCCATAGGAAAGGAGTCATAATTGTTAATTACACGGAAATACGGTGATATGCACACCTAGGGTCGATTCCGATTCAGGAAAAAAAGCATCTGTCCGAATCGTATCCGGAGCCCTCTCCGTACGAATCGTACATGTCCATTGGAATCGCGTAGTACGATTTGTATGGACAGTTTCCGTCCGAATCGTTACAACCCTTATGATTTGCACCGGAGATTCCGTACGACTCGTACCCTCACAGTGGACCGTACGATTCGTACACATGCTGGACCCTGGAATGGAGACGCTATTCGTATGGTACACGTCAGGTAAGTGCGATTCGTATGGAAGGTTACACATTTACATACACACCGTACTGTGCGTACACCCCATGATCTCAGGGGTACGGTTCCTACCCCTGCGATCATGGGGTGTACGCACCGTACCCCATGATTGCAGGGTGTACGCATCCTACACCTTGCAATCATGGGGTACAGTGCGCACACCCCATGATCGCAGGGGTGCGCACTGTAACCCTGCCATCATGGGGTGTGTGTACCGTACCCAGGGGGGGGTCCGTTCCATACCTGTTTCTTGGCATACTCTGCTTTTCCGACAGTTTTCAGCTCCCATAGGAAAGGAGTCGTACGGAGGGTCGGCGGGACGAATACTACTTGCTGGGTCGGGAAAACCTGCTTAAAACCGTACATAACGTCGCTTGCTGCGTGTTCCGGCTGCAAATTATACAGGAATTCGAGTCGTATGGTTCCTGGTACGATTCGTACGGGGAGCTGCATTGGGTGAGAATCGTACTACGACGTACATACGGGGACGTTGCAGGGTACGTTTCGTACGGGAAAAAGACTTTGCACGGCTATTCGGAGTACTTTTTCCTGAATCGGAATCAGACCCTAAATGTTATGCGTGTCAAGCAACAGGGATACGCATACTTATTGCGGGGAAAATAACCCATATTTTGGGGGAATTTTTGTTCAAAATACTGAAATACGGTGATACGCACACCTTATATTTTGCGTGTCAAGCTACAGTGACACGCAAACTCATAACTGATTTGCAGAATATTACAAGTTAAATACCAGAAAGAAAAGCGGTGATGTGCGCACCTTTGATGCTCACACCTATTGTTTTGCATGTCAAGGAACAGTGATACACACACTTTTGTTTTTGAGTGTCAGACAACACAATGCTTAAAGTTAGACATTTAATTCAATATAGAAATATGGATAGTATTTTTTTATCATTTATTTCTGATTATTAATTATTCTTGTTGTGAGAAATTGAATGTTATCTATGGTAAGTAAATCAGTTTATACACATACTTGAGTTGATCAATTAGAACAACGAAGTTTTAATGTTTATAGTTCATTCTTGTTTCTCTTCTGAATATGCAGTCAGTTTCTCCACCTCCGATAAACGTACAATGACTTCAATTACAATTTGTCTGAGTACTTACTCACCTCAGTTGGCTTGGCTATTCAATTGTAGCTTGATGAGTTCAAACTGTTTTTTGCTTGTCCCTGGCTTGATCTTGTTGGCTTCTGAAGTAATTCACTTTAGCGCCTCTAATGAGCTTGTTATAGATGTTCCTCACTGATCTCAGATGCGTGAGACATTTGAGGTATGGAGAGGATCTCCACGATCATTCCTCAAGTCTCAGATTGCTTCTTTCTGCATTTAGGCTGCAATTAAACCATGGTTTGGAGTCTTTGGGGGACATTCCTTTTACCTGTTGGGGAGAAATTGAGTCTAAACTATTCATCATGGAGCTGTGCTAGTGATTTATAAGGTTATGGACATCTGACATGTCCACAGGAGGAGGCACAATATTATTGATTTGAGTTGTCAGTTCATTCAGATTAATATTGTTTATGCTTCTTTTCCAGTATTTGGGTTTCTTTTCTTGATCATTAATAGTTCTTACAGATTATGTGATGAGGAAGGTGATGCAGTTGTGGTCTGTCCAGTCTCAAGAGATGACAGATTCAAGTTGAATTAACCTTAGCAATGATTAAAGGTAAGGCACCCCCATGTTGTGTTTTTTGGCTGTCGCATATTACGATCAGGTTGAGGTTAGGTAAGAAGGTTTTAAGGCTGTTTACTGCACAGTCATTCGAACCATTCTAGTGGAGGTTGAAATCTATGAGCAAGAGCTGAGTGCTGTGCTGACCCACCATGAGATGTTTCCATTATTTGTTCTATGAAAGAGAGGTTTTCTTCTGGTGGAGTGTGGATCTTGTGAAATTTGCATGATGGCATGCTGTTCCATGCAATATCGATGCATAGGTATTTGCATGAAGATGGAGCGGCAGATTCTGACAGGTTCACTGGGAGATTGTTACAGTGAATGCAGGCATTACAACCTCCTGATCTACTAGATCAATCTAATCTAATGATGTTTGTGGCTAGGGTAGTAAAGGATAGGTGCAGAGGAATCATTTAGCCAGTTTCAGTGTGTATTAAGAGGTCAGGCTCATGTGTGAGGATGAGATCAGCATTGCCTGCTGTGTGTCTTGTTGCCAATCTGCAGTCAGTAGGGTAGATTGGCAAGGGTAGATTGTGTGGGAATAACTCACATGAGGTTGTGCTTTTTTATGGATCTGAAGTTGATCCTAGGTTCCCTGTGAGGGTCTGCATGAATTGTTCTGATTAAACACAGATTACTGTGTTAGTGTAGTGACATGAGAGGAGGAGGGAGTGAATATCATTGTCGGAAAATGGATTTTGCAGTCTAAAGGGCCAAGTGGGGGCATTTGGGTAGGGTGAAGTTTTCCATCTCTGGAGGGGAGTAGCCAAGATAGATGAGATCCTGGTAGTTGGGGGGGGGGGGCTGGAAGCCTAGTGCAATAGTTCATAGGTTGGGAGTGACTGTGACTATTGATCCTCTGAGTCCTTCCCAGGGCACCGATTGTTGGCCAGCTCTGAGGTGATGTGTAGTAGGCTTTGTAAGTCGGCCTTGAGTTGTTGAAGGTTAGAGCGATCTCTTCAAGTTCAGATTCTAGATAGGTGTGGGAGCAGGATTTCGAGTCTAGGAACGGGGGCTAGGTCAAAGGTGTGTGCTCAGGAATGTGGTGTTAGAAAATGTTTGGCGGGGGTAACCTGCGGGGATGAGAACTGGTTCGGATGGAGTTAAGCTAGAGGGGAAGGGGAGGGTAGCTTAAAAGCTGGCTAAGTGAGAGTGCTGTGGTCTTATGAGTAGAGTTCTTAGCTGGGTTAGGGAGTTTGGGCTTCATGAGAGCCATCGATTGATCTATGGGGACTATCCTACACATGCTAGTAGTGTCCATAATGCTGTAGTCAGAGTTCGGAGGTATAGTCAGGGTGATGGTGTGACTGCCGAAGCTTTGTGATTCAGAGATAACTGTTCTAGATGTGTGGTGAGCATGCAGCCTAGTTTGGCGACAGCCGGAGGGGGAGTCAGACCCACTGGGTGGTGTTGAACAGTTTGTGTTGAATATGATCATCCCTGTTGAGGAGTAGGGGAATAGAAGGGGATTGGCACTGGATATGCTGTGGCGCTTTGAAGACACAACTTGAGGATTCAGAGGGTTCCTGAGGAACTAGGACGTCCTTGGAAAAGAGTTGATTCAGGACCAGTCATGGTGCTTTTGATGATGGGAAAAATATTGTCAAAGGTTTCTAGAATGTTGTCAGATGATTGTATGAGGTTCATACCATTGTTATAAAGGGAGATAGTTGCTTCTGCTCTGTAAAAAAAACGAGGAGGCTACAGAGAGTCTAATACCAGTAAGAGATTTGGATGTTGTGATCTAGAGCAGTGATTACAGGGCTTTCCCCTTTTTATTGAGCTTGTCTTTTCATATAGAAGATAAGATCACTTATTATAGTTCCTATTTTTGAACCGAAGTAGGGGTCAGAAATTAGGGTTTCTGGGAGAAATTGGAGGAGTCTATGTTTGAAGCTCTTCGATGCATTTTTAGTCTAGTTAGGAAGGTATTTCATTTTATTTGAAGTGCGTTCTGGCGACTCTAAATTGTTGACAATTGCTCTTGGTGAGTTACGATCCATATCTAAGCATGATGAAGATGAAGAAGAATGGGGGGTAGAGACAAATGCGGTCAATGTTCCAGAGTTAATATTGAGTGTGGCGTCCTTTATAATTTCCATACATCGCCAACAGGGGCGTCAGTTATGTGGTAGAGGTTGACCAACCATAAGGTGCCAAAACACATAGAGGTGAACCAGTGGTAAATATTGGGAGGTACAGTGGGGGTAATGTTAAAGTAGTTGAAAACATAGTTAAATACCCGCGACACTAAAGGTACCACAATACAATGGGAGGTAATGAGAAGGCTGCAATGTTAGTTGAAATGTGGCTCGAATCTTGAGACTTTTATTGTACACCAAGACCAAGAGTGGCATTGACAGTCTGCAATGTAAGACAGAGAAGAAAATGGACAAGAAAAGTAGGTATCAGCCCCAAGATGGCCACTGCTTAGAGACATGATATTTCAATCTAGTGGTTGGGTATGTGGTACTTCTTCACTTTTGTTGAAACTGCAATCAACAGTCTTATTGCAGTTTCTCTTCAAGAGGGGCACAGCCGCCATCTTGGGAATGAGGCCTATGTGTCTGGAAGGGGAGAGAGGGAAGCCCAAAATGGAAGGAGAGCCACCTGTCAGGTTCCTTCCTAGCACAAGGTCAGTCGGGGTACCAAAAACGAGAAAACAGAGCTGGAGATCGATCACTTCCTGGTCCCGAGCTTGGAATTCACGGAATTCCAAATGGCGGTTGAAACAGAGAGGTTATCTGTCTAGATTCTAGGGGCATTCCAGAGCGAAGTCCAGGTGAGGCGCGCGCTCTATCAGAGCTGCGCACTTCACCGAGAATCTTCGCCGAGTCAGTTGAGAGAAAACCGTTAGGTCCCAAAACGTTTGAAGAACGTTAGTTTTAGAGTTTATAATGTCAGTTTAAGTTTAAGAACAAGAAGACATTTACGAAGCTGATTCCCGATAGTTTCCAGCCGTCCGTTGGTAACGAAAGACGAGGTTGACAGAGAAGCCGCTTCAGAGACATTCTGTAGTTGATAAGCCTCCAAGCCGCTGTGACAGCAGGAAGAGTTCGAGTTGACAAGAGCAGTAACTACGAGGAGCTAAGTGAAAACTAATTTTGGAATGTACAGTAATAATTAGTAACGAACTCTTGCAAGACTGTGCCTGATTATAAGAGAGACAGTAGAGATAAGAGTGCTCATATTTTCAAATTACTACAGCAAGGAGCAAGTTTACTGCACCAAGAGAAATGTTAAATAGTTTAGTTAATCTTTAGTTCGTGCAGCAACAAAAGGAAGAAATAGGCGCGTACCTGAAAGGTAGTGAGAAGTCATCACTTCAGCAGGAAGTCAGCTTTCCACTAGAAGAATAAGACAAATAAAACAGACTCCATTACAGAAGAAAAAACTGTTAAAAGCACTGGTAGGTCAAAAGAGAAGAAAGAGATTAACACAGAAATAGTGAGAGACAATAAGAAATTAACTATCTACTGTTTTACAGACGAGGTTCATACAGACAAGTCACAAAAAATAAGAAAAAAGAAATAAGGACACGGAGTTGTAAATAGTGGTAGGTCTCCCTAATACAAGCCCTTACTATGCCAAGAGAGTAACTTGAATGAAGCATTAAATAGAGTTTGTTATTCATTTCAGTAGGAACTAAACACAAGTAGACAACTCAAAATAGAGCACCTCTCAGAAGAACTAAGAAGAGTAGCAGGTCAACACCATCCCTGGGGTATGTAAAGTCGACACCTAAAGAAATAGGTAGAGTAGGGTAATGACATTAGGACTCATTGTTTTTCTGTATGTTCTTAGTATTCACAGGAATCTTAGTAGGCTGACTAAAAGCCAGTAGAAGATTCGCTGGAGTATCGAGGGATCTGGACCAGTCTTTTCTGTGCTTTTCTTTTCTTATGGTTATTTTCTCCACTTTTTCCCCTTCCCTTTTTCTAATTGCTTGGAGTTATGATTTCACTCGGACTCCGACTGATTGGAGAGAGGGAGTCGGAAAGTAAGCATCATCTGTTCCTGTGCAAGTCGACAAGAGACAAGAATTGGAAACTCGTGACTATGACACCACCTCAGCAAGATCCCCGGCGACCCCCGGGCCTCAGCTCTTCTGGAACATCAGGTGCAGTTACAAAGGCTCAAAGCAGGAATGAGCTACACATTGTCAATTGGGTTAGGGGTCAACAAATGTCAAACAAAAACATCCCCATACCCAATGCTCAAGTCAGAGCCGGTCGGCCACGTCTTAGCCCATGTGGTTGATCTTGCTAGTAAGAAGCAAAACCGGCAGGGTAATGGAGGTTGGAGGACACAACTATCAGGATAGATTAGAGTAGCTGGTGTAGCGTCAACAAGGAGAGGCTGTGGTTTGTCAGCTTGGCCCTGAACAGGAAGGGCACCCCAACTAGAGCAGCAAAAAGTTGCTGGCTGGAGGACATGCAATACTGCGTGAGCGGCTGGTACCAGAACTGGCCAGCCACTGCACTGTGCCACCGTAATGACAGAAGCCTCTCAGGCAGAGGAGGTACACTGATGGGAGTCTGGGGACGGCAGGCGGGTCAGCATACAGAAGTGGGCAACGAAAAGGCACTCACCAGCATCTGCAGCATCATTGAGACAGGCCGTCATCTTCATCCTTAGGCACTTGACAGGTCAGTGGCCAGTAGGTGAGGGGAGTGGGCCAGGAGCAAGGCAAGACACTCAAGAAGTGCATTTTCCAGCATAGATTTGAGCATCATAATCAGAGGCTTTGGCTTCTCCCCCAGGCGCCAGCGGTGAAACAACTGCCTGCATTGCAAACATGCCAGGAGGACAGGGAGATCAGCTTTAGGGTATCTATTGCGGCTGCAGTTGGAAGAGCACAACTGCAAGGAGTGGGTGTGATTCCAGTCATCGCATGTTGCCATTTGAAGGGAAGCATGATGGTAGAATCACACAAGTGAGTAGATCCAGTTCGATTATAAGTGTTCTTGGGTGGTCCACTTTGGGAAGGTCAATGTTAGAGGGGAGTTTGGTAGGGTAAACACAGAGATATTTGATGATTGTTGATCCCGTACCCGGGAGCTTCCCTTTGCAGCTCCATACCTGTGGCCATCTTGTGCATTAATAATAAAACAAAAGATTTTTGTCCCAGAGTAAAAATGGAAGTGATTGATTTTGGAAACATTGCTATACATATATAGTGTGTGTACATTATTTTTTGTGTGTAATTGAGATGTGAAAATACATTTTTCATCTATAAGTAATATTTGCCTTCAAAATAAAACAAACGGGTTTTGAAGTATGATTAAAAATTATAAAGTAATTCATTAAACATTGTCCTATGTGTCGACCTTTTCATATTTAGGGATTTTGTTCAACCAAAATAGTTCCTGGCGACACTTAGTTGAGGCCAACATTAGGGACTTAACAAAAATGTGGAGGCCATCTTTAGATTCACTAAAACATTAGGCTCCAGGCCCATCAAAGTGATTATTGATATTTATAAAGCCTGCACGTGTACTGTTAATCCATATGGTGCTGGAGTCTGGGGCTCCAGTAATACCAAGGGCTTACAGAGGGCAGGGAAAACAATTATAAAACGACTTGTGACAGTACCCAGAAGCACCGCTGCCACCATTTTCCATAGTCAATTGGGTGTGATCCCATTGTCATTTTGAATACAACTAGCTCATTTATTGCCATGGGCATCCGCAGAAATGTTCCCAGGGGGGGGCAACATTTTAACTTCATCGCCATCCTCCGACATGATTGAGCACAAGTATTAAATACATTAAAAAAAATCTAATAAGGCAAAGAGCTTAAATATACAAAGAAACCCATAGGGGGAAGAGATAACTCTTGTGAGGCGCCACAGCAGACGACCTGGCAACTCCAATAAAACAGAGGGAAAAACTAAAAATGTCCGGAAAAAAACAAAAACATTCTAAATCAGGTTGATGCGGTTCTAGAGCGTGGGAACTGACAAACTTTCTCTCAAGGGCCAAATTTAAAGTGTGGTTTGTGGCCGAGGGCTGCACCGGTGGAGGCGGGGTCAGTGGGGGAGGGGGGAGAGGCTATAGCAACAAAAACAACTATGACCATGAGGTTGAACACAGGTCCCTGCAGCGGACGCCTTCGTCCACGTAGCCACCAGACCCGGCATACACACATCTTTCTTTCTTTCTCTCTCTCTCTCTCTCTCTCTCTCTCTCTCTCTCTCTCTCTCTCTCTCTCTCTCTCTCTCTCTCTCTCTCTGTCTTCCTCCCTCTCTCTCTGTCTCCCTCCCTCTCTCTTTGTCTCCCTCCCTCCCTCCCTCTCCCTGTCTCCCTCTGTCTCCCTCACTCTGTCTATCTCTCTCTCCCTCGCTCTTTCTCTGTCTCCCTCCCTCTCTCTCCCTGTCTCCCTCCCTCTCTCTCTCTGTCTCCCTCCCTCTGTCTCCCTCCCTCCCTCCCTTTGTCTGTCTCTCTCCCTCTTTCTGTCTACCTCCCTCTGTCGCCCTCCTCCTGCTGTTTGGCTCCCTCTGTCTGTTGCCCTTTGTCTGTCGCCCTCTGTCTCCCTCCTTCTGTCTCCCTTTCTCTCTCCCTGTCTCCCTCTCTGTCTCACTGTCTCCCTCCCTCTCTCTCTATCTCTCTCTCCCACCCTTTCCCTCTCTCTGTCTCCATTTGTCTCACTCACTCTGTCTGTTTATCTCGCTCTCTCTCCCTGTCTCCCTCCCTCTCTCTCCCTCTGTCTCCCTCCCTCTGTCTGTCTCTCTCCCTCTGTCTGTCTACCTCCCTCTGTCGCCCTCCTCCCTCTGTCTGTCGCCCTCTGTCTGTCGCCCTCTGTCTGTCACCTTTTGTCTATCTGTCTCCCTCCCTCCCTCTGTTTCCCTCCCACTGTCTCCCTCTCTCTCTCTGTCTCACTCCCTTTGTCTCCCTCCCTTTGTCTCTATCCCATTTGTCTCCCTCCCTTTGTCTCCCTCCCTCTGTCTCCCTCTCTCTGTCTCCCTCTGCCTGTCTCCATCCCTCTGTCGCCATCCCTCTGTCTCCCTCCCTCAGTCTACCTCCCTTTGTCACCCTCTCTCTGTCTCCCTCTGTCTTTCTCCCTCCCTCTATCTCCCTCCCTCTATCTCCCTCTCTCTGTCTCCCTCTGTCACCCTCTGTTCTCTACCTCTCTTTCTCCCTCCGTCTCCCTCCGTCTCCCTCTATGTCTCTCTGTCTGTCTCAGTCTCTGCCCCTACCTGTCTGTCCCTGCCTCTATCTGTCTGTCTCTGTCTATCCCTGTTTCCCTCACTCTGTCTCCCTCTCAGTCTCTCTGTCTGTCTCTGCGTGTCTTCCCCTGTCCCTGTCTCTGCCTCCATCTGTCTCTTTCTGTCTCTATCTGTCTCTGTCTCCCTCCCTCCCTTTCTCTCTCTGGCTCCCTCCCTCTCTGTCTCCCTCTCTCTCTCGCTCTCCCTCTCTCTCTCTCTCTCTCTGTCTCCCTCTGTATCCCTCTGTCTCACTCACTCTGTCTGTCTCCCTCTCTTTCTCTGTCTCCCTCCCTCTGTCTCTGTCCCTCAGTCTCCCTACCTCTGCCTCCCTACCGCTGCCTCCCTCCCTCTCTATCTCCCTCTCTCTCTGTCTCCCTGGCTCCCTCTCTCTCTGTCTCCCTGGCTCCCTCTCTCTCTGTCTCCCTCTCTCTGTCTCTGTCTTCCTCTCTCTCTCTCTCTCTTTGTCTCCCTCTCTCTGTCTCCGTCTTTCCCACTCTCTCTGTCTCCCTCCCTCTGTCGGTCTCTATCTGTCTCCCTCTATCTGTCTCCCTGTCTGTCTCCCTCCCTCTGTCACCCCCCTACCTTTGTCTGTCGCCCTCTGTCTTCCTCCTTCTGTCTTCCACCCTCTCTCTCTCTCTCTTCCTCTGTCTCCCGCCTATCTGTCTCCCTCTCTATCTCTGTCTCCCTCTGTCTGTCTCTGTCTCCCTCCCTTGGTCTCCTTCACTCGGTCTCCCTTCCTCTGTCTCTCTTCCTCATTCTCCCACCTATCTGTCTCCCTCTCTCTCTGTCTCCCTCTGTCTGTCTCTGTCTCCCTCCCTTGGTCTCCTTCCCTCGGTCTCCCTTCCTCTGTCTCCCTTCCTCTGTCTCCCTCCCTCTGTCTCCCTCCCTCTGTCTCCCGCCCTATCTGTATCCCTCTCTCTCTGTCTCTCTCTCTCTCTGTCTCTCTCTCTCTCTGTCTCCCTCCCTTGGTCTCCCTCCCTCAGTCTCCCTCTCTCTGTCTCCCTCTCTCTCTGTCTCCCTTTCTCTCTGTCTCCCTCCCTCGGTCTACCTCCCTCTGTCTCCCTCCCTCTTGGTCTCCCTCTCTCTCGGTCTCCCTCTCTCTCGGTCTCCCTCTCTCTTGGTCTCCCTCGCTCTCTCTGTCTCCCTCTCTCTGTCTCCTTCTCTCTTTGTCTCACTCTTTTTCTCTCTCTCTCTCTGTCTCCTTCCCTCTGTCTTACTCCCTCTGTCTGTCGCCCTCTGTCTCCCTCCGTCTCCTTCCCTCATTATGTTTATCACCCCCTCTCGCCTCTTTTCCTATCTTCTCTCATCAATCATTTCTCCCTCTTTCCTTTCCGCCTCTCCGTTTGTCTCTACTTCCCACTACGTCTCTTTCATTTTTCTTTTTGGGTCTGTCTCTCTCTTTATCTCTCCTCTGCTCTTACGTCTCCCTTGGCCACAACATGGAGGAGAAATTAAATTTTTCACTACAACATTGTCAAAATCGAATTTTCATATTTTTTCAATTTTTTGTCATATTGTTCTTTAAATGTAGTTATTTCAGTCCTTAGTGTTTTTTGCAGAGTTTTTTCACTGTCAGCTCTATACAGCATTCTCCCCATTGCACAAAAGGGTGGAATTTAATAATAACGTTTAAATTTCAATCCGGTCTGTCACTTCACAGTTTTTAAACTGAGAATGTTTGCACTAAACCTGCTCCCCAAACGCCCCCACCCGCGCCCCGTAGCTTTTTATCCGATTGTTGTGGCCTGCTGTGAGAGACTAAAGCTCCCGTCCCCTTCCTAAGACTTGCTAATTGTGCTGCTTACCTCCTGAGGCCTGGGATGGGCGGAGATGCTCCATGCTGTGCCTCCTCTGCTGGCCCATTGTCATTCTGCCCATGGCAATGAACCAGCCTTACTCTGTGACCTGCTGAGAGTCACACTTGGCGCTGTAGCAGCCTTTCAGGTAGGAAAATCGGCCCAGGTATGTGGTCCCATCCTCTAGAACCGGGCCTGAATCCAGGGGGGGCAAGCGCCCCCTCTTGCCCCCCTCCCCACCCCCCCCCCCCCCCCACCCCGCTGCGGACGCCCATGTTTATTGCTATTGTATTACATCTGGGCAAAAGAAGAAGCAGCCTTGAATCGTGCTCTTGTTCTAGACTGTTTAAAATTGGATCATTTAAGCAAAATCCCTTGGATTTCTTACATTAGTAAACAACTTGAAGAATTGGGACTGCCAGTTTGCCTCGGAAGACCTGGTAATATAGCCAAAATACTGGGAGCCTTGCTTATAAAGATTTATTAACTCATCTGTACTTGGCTAGAGATAACCTGGAGAGGGGTAAAAAAAAGGGTTGTTGACCATTCACTACTGATTTGCACACCAGGCACTGCGCCATACCTCTCCTTTTGTTTTAGTCACACCAAAAGGTTTTATCTGATATGATTTAGGATGGGTAAATCCTATTTACTGGCGTCATACCCACGTGACGCACATTGTGAGCTACTTTGGAATTGTGCCCGTGCGACTCAAAGTCAGTTCAGTGCACCTTGCATATTATGTTTTTTGTAAACTTTATACAGAATCGAAATGTGCCTTTCTGAAACCGCTTTTACGATTTTTGAATATTCGACAGTGTCGGGCTGCGTTATGCTATCTTCAACTGCTAAATGATTATTTCATTTATTGGATGGTATTAAGTATATTTCCAGGGCTGTTTGGCAACGGAATTGTTGGAAAATGACCACCTTTTATACAGAGTACATCACCATGACTATGACCTAAGACATTCTGTGTGGAAATATAATATGATATTGTTTAATTTTAGAAAGCGAAGGTATTATTCCTATGGAATTTGTATACAAATGCTTTCTCTAGGTTTGATATTCATTGGATTGAAAAGCTGTATCATTCATGGAATTATAGGGCCTCATTTATGAGGCCGTGCGTCACTTTTACGCCGCCGTCCGTCACTTTTTGTGACGCATCGGCGGCGTAAAACATGCCTCCTGTTGCGCACTATTTTCAAAGTGAAGCATCTAATCAGATGCGTCACTTTGTAAACCCCTGCGCTACATTATACCTGCGTCAGGTATAATGTATGCAGAGGGGGCGTTCCCCCGCAAAAAGCCTCGTAATAGTGACGCAGTGAAATATATAAGATTTTACTGCATCACTTTTAGGACGCTGTTGCGTCAAAATCTTGCACCTGCCTCACAGCAGGCGTAAGACTGACGCAAGCCCTTTCACATGGGGCTTTCCCCATGTGAAAAGACGCATTGCTGGAGTTGCGTCACTTTTGTGTCACACTCCAGCAATGCGTCACTTTTGCGCTTACAGATACGTCAGAAATATTGACGTATCTGTAATTCCTTGAGCAATGATGCGTCATATTGTAAATATGACGCATCATTGGGGTCGCAAGGAGGTCGCAATGAAAAGTGACGCATCGCTGTTTTCTCGCAGCGATGCGTCACTTTTCATAAATGGGGTCCCCAGTTCTCAGTGATCCGTCCCGTACAAAAGATTGGCATCTGGTTACTTGCAACTATTATTGCTACGGATTTATCATTAATTGTTTGAATTTTATTTTATCACAAATGGTCTGCATTTTATTTTATGAAATATTTTTTATGATGCTTTTTTTTATGGCTGGCACACAGCTGAATAAATATTTTTGACTGACTGACTTTTGACTAATAGAGCGTCATTAATTTTCCTAATACTAATTTCATGTTTCACTTTTCAAAAGTAGCAACAACGTACCATTTCTATTTCATGAAAAGCAAATACATCAAAAAATGAGTAAAATCCCTATACTACATGTTTAACCAAATCAATCAATCAAATCAGATTTATAGAGTGAGTGGCTACCCAGTGCGGGTTTCCCAGCACTAGCGCAACAAGGACCAGAAACCCATAGAAGACTCAAAATTGCCAGGTCATAAAATGTTTCTGCAACAAAGCATAATGATAAGAGTTGCATAGACGCAATGCACTTGAAAAGTTACATAACTTAAGGACTAAATAGGTAAAGGAACGACCACCTTATCTAACCCTTTTAAACCTAGAGGCTGAATTATAATTTCCATATTGTAATGCTTGCTTTGGGACACATTGATGTATGAAAGAGTGGATATATGCAGGGCCCGCCTAGTGCAATGCTTTGAAATCTTAGCACAGAGTCTTGAACTTGATGCACTAGGTGATTGGGAGCCGATATAGATTGCGGAATTGCTTAAAATCATGATTAATTATGAGGGATGTGACATGGAAAATGGGCTGCAGCATTCTGCGCAGTCTGTAATCATTTTAACCGAGACTGTGGCCACTAGATATAATACATTGCCATAGTCCAGCCTAGAAATTATCAAGGCCCGCACCATGTTCTTTAGTGCATTAAGAGATAGATCGCAGAGATCTCAGTAGTCTAAAACAGCATGAAACTATCTTTGTGTTCTGTAGCTCCATATTAAGTTTGCTATGCAGCCAGAAACATAAGGCTTTGATTGACTGGCTGGAAGTGGGAAAGATGCACATCATTGCTGGGCAGCACTGTCGATCCCATGAATGTCTGACAAAATATTGAATACAAAAATATCTACCTACAAAAATATTGCAACAAAAATGTCGATTAAAAAAAAAGATGTCAAAAATGTAATGAAAGAAGATAGATTTTTTTAAATTAAAAAAATATGTAATATAAATAAAATAATACTTATAAATATAATAAACATAGTTAAAAATATGTTATAATATTTAAAATTAATACATAATATATATACTTTAATTAAAAAATTAATTAATAATATGCATATAATACATAATATATACTTCCTTAATAATAACTTAAAAAACTATTTTAATAACTTATGAATAAAAAAAAATATTATACATTACAAATAAATGTATACACATAAAATAATATTATAAATAACAATTAATAAAAATGTAAAACACATTTTAAAGAAATAAGTAAAAATTACTATTCCCACTCCTGAGACTGCAACAGTAGGTAAAGTGTTGGATAGCGTAGGGGTAAAAATTACTATTCCCACTCCAGAGAGTGCAACAGTAGGGAAAGTGTTGGATAGCATAGGGGTAAAAATTATGATTCCAACCCCAGAAAGTGCAACAGTAGGAAAAGTGTTGGATAGCGTAGGGGTAAATATTATTATTCCCACTTCAGAGAGTGCAACAGTAGGGAAATTGTTAGATAGCGTAGTGGTAAAAATTACTATTCCATCTCCAGAGAGTGCAACAGTAGGGAAAGTGTTGGATAGCGTATGGGTAAAAATTACTATTCCAACTCC
This sequence comes from Lissotriton vulgaris, assembly GCF_964263255.1. NCBI lineage: Eukaryota > Metazoa > Chordata > Amphibia > Caudata > Salamandridae > Lissotriton > Lissotriton vulgaris. The sequence continues at coordinate 22,042 of NW_028248554.1, read as the reverse complement.
AAAGAGTGCAACAGTAGGAAAAGTGTTGGATAGCGTAGGGGTAAACATTACTATTCCAACTCCAGAGAGTGCAACAGTAGGGAAGGTGTTGGATAGCGTAGTTGAAAAAATTACTATTCCCACTCCAGAGAGTGCAACAGTAGGGAAAGTGTTGGATAGCATAGAAGTTTAAAATAACATACTTATAAATAAATTGATATTTTTAAATATTAAAAAATGTATTATTAAATAAATATACACTATTTACAAATACCAACATATAATTATTAAAAACATGATTAGCAATAAATAATTAAGTAAAAATAAATTAATAATAAATTCCTATTAAGAATAATTTATTACCAATTAATAATTATTTAACAATAATATTAACAAAACAAATAATTAAAATAAATTATTACTTAATTACATTTAAATTACTTCCCACCCTATTCCCCTATAAACCCACAACCCACTACAGAACATAATTATCAAATAATCAATTAATAAAAACATAATTACCAATTATTAAAAGTTAATTACCAATTAATTCCTAAACATTTATAATTAATTGAATGTAATTAAATTACTTCCCACCCTATTCACCTATAAACCCATAACCCACTACAGAACATAATTATCAATTAATTAATAATTACAATTAATTACCAATTAATACAATTAATTACCATTTGGGAAATGGTCAAATGGGGAAGGGGGTTAAAAGGGGCGAATCTACCATGTTTCGCCTGATGCCTGGGTTTCTCACTATGCATCCCAATTTGCTCCTACTGATAAAAATGGTGATGAGCGTGAGGTCTTTTCTTATGTAACCCAGGGTACAAATCATCTCTCCTTTACCAGAAAAGAAGTCATTAAGATTTTGAACAACATCCCAAAATCTAGAGCCCCAGGCCTAGATTCAGTTCCAGCAGACCTCTTTATGCATGACAAGGACCTTTGGGCTTCTTATATCCAAATGCTAGCCAACGGCATTGCTATGGGCTCACCTATACCGGAGTCCTGGAAGGGTGCCGAGATTATCCCAATCTTTAAGAAGGGGGAGTGCTCGGACCCAGGAAATTACAGGCCAATCTGCCTCATAGCATGCATACAAAAGATGGTGGCGAGGCTTCTACTGCAGAGCATCCAGGGTTGGATAGAGGCAAACGATGTCCTATCGCCTCTCCAGGCCGGGTTTCGCAGCCATACCAGTACGGTTGACCAAGTTTTTCTATTTGTTTTAATATATTGGAGTGTAGTGCTATTAGGGGGGGTATTCTCTTTGCAGCCTTAATTGATCTTAAATTAGCGTTCGACCTAGTGCCACGCGCAAAATTGTGGGCAGCCTTACAAGATCAGGGCATCCCATTGGATTTCCTGTCCCTCCTAATTAGACTACATGATGACAACTTTGCCCGAGTCTGTTGGAACCAGCAGGGGAGTGTGACTGATAAATTTCCAATTGCAAGGGGAGTTCGCCAAGGGTACGTCTAGCCCCTAGACTCTTCTCACTGTATATCAACAGGGTGATCTGCCGCTATGAACAGCATCCAGCTGATGCTCCGAAGTTGGATGGTAAGCTGATCCCCCTGCTGATGTTTGCAGATGACACGTCAATAATCTCAAAAACACAGCAGGGCCTCCAGAAGGCCATTGATGCTTTTGAAGTCTTCTGCAATGACCAAGGGACTTGTCATTAACACAACTAAGACTAAGTTCATGGTCTTACATAAAAACAAACACGTTAGAGGGAAGGTGGTTATGGAATAAGCATGGGCGAATTTTGCGAATCTCGCGTTCGCGAATTTTGCGGATTTGCGAACTCGCAATTCGCAAAATCAGTGAATTCTCGCGAATTTGCGGATTTTTTTTTTTGTGTTCGCGCGGGTTTCTGCCAGTTCGCGAGGGTTTTGTACAATTTCGCAAACGCGAACTTGTTGTTTCTACGTGTCCAGCCTGTTTGGGACACTCTTCTTCATCACTGCCACTCTCTGTCACCACTGCCACTCTCTGACTACTCATGCCACCCTATGGCCCACCCATGCCACCCTCTGTTTCATCACAGCACCCTCTGGTTGTCCAGTCAGTGTACATTATTGTGGCAAAGCAAAGCACACCTTCCCTGCCTCAAGTGACCTGAATTAATTTGGGGATGATTAATGTGTCACAGAATATTTTTTTAGCTGGCACCTGCTTCCTTAGTGCTTCCTGATTAGTGATCTTTTGCACTTGCTAAGTGCTTTCATTGTTGAAAAATTAGTTACAACACCTGCCCTGCCCCAAATGACAATAATGAATTAGGGGCTGATTAATGGATTTGAACTTCCAGCCTGGCTCCTGCTTGTCTCCCTTAGCTGTAATTCAGGACCTTTGTGGCATATGTGTAACTATTCTGAGGTTCAGAGCAGGGTCACATAATAGTTGCAAGTAGGTAACTGAACTCTGGAGGGGCCCCTCAGGAAGCACTACAGGAAATGGCTACTAATGATGAGCCTGAACTTTTGAACCTGGTAAGTAGTTTCAGTTTTGCTAAGATCGTATTTCTGCAATTTAGCGCTTATTCGTGGGGCGCAAAGTTGTACTGGGAAGCCGCGAACTCACGTGAACAGTGCGAGCAAGCCATAAAATCCGCTGCTCGCGGATTTGCGATTTTGCGGGAGATTCGCGAATCTCGCAGATTGCGAATTTACCCCAAATCCGCAAAATCCGCGAGCAAAACGGATTTTCCGCCCATACTTATTATGGAAGGGGTTCAATTTGAACAGACCCAAGTATTCATCTATTTGGGCATCACCCTATCATCCAAACTAGACTGGAGACATCACACTAACTAGCTAGTCACAACGCACACACAACTGACGGGAGCACTTACCAAGGAACTTTACTTGTCACATACTAGGCCATTACCTCGGTCTTAAAGATCTATGATGCCAAAGTTGGAGCAGCAGTTCTTTATGGGGTGGAATTGTGGGGATTTAGTAATCTAAAGAAGTTGACGGGTGCGCAAAGTAAATTCTTGCGCAATATTACAGGCCTCCCGGTTTTTACCCCGTTGATCCCTCTCTGCTAGGACCTGGGAACTCATTGCCTTGAAGATATGGCCAGATATAAATCAGCTGACTACTGGAGGGGATTATGGGTTACTCCAGAACTCTCCCAGTATGCTCGAGCCTTTTTGGAGGTTAGAGACGCTGATATGGCTGACAAAATATTATGGCTGAGGGAGGTAAAAGCAATATATACGGCCATGGGCCTATCCCCATTGTGGGATGACCCAACAGGGAATTCCTTTCCACCTAGAAAAACATTTAGAGACCTGTACTGGAACATGCTTGAGGTAAAAAAGATTTGGCCGTTCTAGCGAACCATCACTTACGGCGGAATTCCTAGGACTGAAACACTCTCCAGCCCTCGAGGGTTATTGGGACTGGATTACTATCCCGGGGACAGGAAGAAATACCATCAGTTCAGGGTGGGGACACTACCACTCAATGCCTTCACCGCGAGGTGGCGCGGGGACAAGTCTCTCTCTCCCTTCTGTCCCACCCAGCGGGAAGGCATTGGGCATATACTCTTTGCCGGCCCTGGATATAAGGTTCCTAGGATATCCTGGCTAAAACCCATTTATGTTCAGTTAGGTCTCAAAACAGGTTGTGAGTCTCTCAGGATCCTTCGAACTGACAATTCCCAGGCCGTGGTTATAGCTGTGGCTAAATTCACCCACTGGATGTGGATCATCCGGGCTCGTAAAATGAGCCTACAGTGACATTCTAGCGGTTCTTTTTAGTGTTTTTTCTTTTTTTTTTTTCAAGGGCTCATGTCACCTGAGATTATAGAATGTGTTTAATGATGAAAAACTTAATTAATATTTGAACATTTGCTTATATGTATTTAATCTATGTGTATAATTTCTGATGGATGGCCAACAATTGATGCGACGTATTGTGGTCGTCATCAGCTGCTAATGGAGGGCAATTTTAAATTTTACATTTTAGAATATGTCTAGCTGTTGTAAATGTCTTTCATGATTTAAAAATCGAAATAAAGACTTATGAATTGAATTGAATTAATCAATTAATAAAAAATAATTACCAATTAATAAAAGTTAATTACCAATTAATTCCTAAAAATGTATAATTAATTTAATGTAATTAAATTACTCCCCACCCTATTCACCTATAAACCCATAACCCACTACAGAACATAATTATCAATTAATCAATAATTACAATTCATTGCCAATTAATACAATTTATTTACCAATTAATTAAAATTAATTTATAATTCCTAAAAATGAATCATTAATTTAGTATAATTAAATTGCTCCCCACCCTATTCCCCTATAAACACATAACCCGCTACAGAACATAATTATCAATTCATAATTAAAATTAATTACCAATTAATATGTATTTACCAATTAATTAAAATTAATTTATAATTCCTAAAAATTAATAATTAATTTAGTATAATTAAATTACTCCCCACCCTATTCCCCTATAAACCCACAAGCACTCTGTTCCCAGTTACCAGTTACCGCGCACACTCACCTCACAGCGCATCGCATCCATTCCAGGAAGCCGCATTCAAACGAGCAAACGTCAGAAGATTGACGTACTGCATCTACGCGCATGCGCGCACTCGCCAATCCCGGAGATTCCTGCACTGTCAGCAGCTGTTGGAGAAACGCCGTTTAAGACGCCGAGCTGGGCAGAGGACCCGCAGAGGTCCTGCGGCGAGTACAACTGAGGTTTTTATCTTTACCTATAAACGTCAGCGGCAGTTTTAAAGTGTACAAGCTCTAAATTGAGATTGGCAAAACGGGCCGTGTATCCCCAGTGGACATTGGAACGGGGGAGTAGCATCTAACCAGGCCGTACCATTGGTGACGAGAGCCCTGAGGGGGACTAACGAAGAAGAGAATTTAAAAAGACGGCACCGGCCAAAGTAAGAGCCCGTAAAACTACAAAAACTGGGAAAAAGACTGAGAAGAACATTCCAGAGACTGGTGAAGGAAGTGGAGTAGGCAAATCAAAGGGGACACTGAGTGAGCCAGCTGGAAGAAAGAAACACGCTACAAGAAATGTACAATCCTTGTCATTAACGCCTAAAGCAGCGAAACCAAAAATACTAAAGGGTGTCTCATCAGTATCTAACTTGATTAAATACTTCTTGGGAAGACACTTTAAGGGGAAGGATGTGAATAACAAGGAGGAAAGTGCCGTGGCATACCCATCCTCTGAGACTATGGACGAGGGTGATTTAACCTCATCAGAGTATATTCAATTTATCTGGGGCTCCGCAGGACCCACGGCTGTCTTCCTCGCCAAGAATGTTTCAGCGGTCACTTGAACATGAAATTGAGGATGAAGGCGAAGATGTAACCATAAGCAGTAATGAAATAAGTTTAAGAGACTTAAATGGAGAAATGACCCAACCTAAGGAGAATGTGGGTGTGGACTGTTCTTTTGGTATAGTAAACAAACTATTGCACTCCCCACTGCATGGGCTTGAGGTTACAGGAATCTCGCGTACTTCCATGCTTGAGGTTATGTGGATTCTCCCAAAAACCCTGCAAGGCCTGCTAGATGTTTCTGTATTAAATAATGATCTCTTAAAAACTCAAGGGAAGCAGTCTAAAGCAATTTTGGGTGAGCTGACTCAAATTAGGGAACTAATTCCGGCTTTAGTTAGACCGATTGGTGGAGATCAGGAGGGGGCAAGTAGTAAAGAGGAGGAGGAAGCTGGGTTAAGGGCTCCTACTTTAAAGAGAGAGTAACCTTCTGTATATATATCCAGGCAGCCAATGATTGTGAAGAAATGGGGTGAAAGGAGACATTATATCAGTGGATTCCCGAGGTCAAGGGGGGGAGGTTGCCCAGACAAAAAGACGTTTAATAAAACATCACGTAAGGAAGCTGAGAAAAGGGAAAGGAGAAAATATGGAACAAGAAAGTAAAGAAGGTAAAGAGAGAGAAAATATACAAAGATAAAAGGAGAATAAGGTAAAGCCCCTAATGGAACGTGAAGAACATCGGAAAAGATCAGGAAGACCAAAGATCAGTAAAAGTGGTCTGGCATCTACAATTAGTGAGATGGAGGAGAAAGAGTGGAAAAGTACAGAAAGGAGGATAAACACACAAGCGAGACCTGGAAATCATAGATGCAGCAAGGCCCCTAAAGAAAAAGATAAGGGAGATTATATAATAAAGAGAAGGGAACCAAGTTTAAAGTGGGATACCTACGTTGTAAGGCAAGAATGTACTCCAGATTTATGGGTCTTCCTAGAACCTGATAGTAATGGTAAAGGCGGGAAAAAGCTAGGAAACTAAACCCATTAAATCGATCTCAACTTCTATTCTCTACGGCAAAATGTGTAAGTATCAGGAGTATTGGCACAGAGGACCTTGTAGAAGTAGGGTTTGTTACAAGTAGCACAGGGGGGTGATGTGACCAAGGTCCTTTTTTACTCTGCCTGGGTGAAAGATGCGGTGGAAAAAGCTAAACAAATGAGCTGCAAAAGGAGGGGATTAGACTGGTGAGAAAGGAGGAAATACAGGGAAAGTATTTCCTGATGAATCATGCTGGCCTAGGGTAACAGCAGATAAGGTTAATTAACTCAAATTGGAATATGAAGGAGGATCTTGCAATAACTATAACTGACAGCGAATTTGCAAGATATGAAAAATATATATTTGCCAGAAATAGGTTTAATGCCCTAGCATCCCCAGAATTTAGAGAGTATGAAGAGGAGGGATTTCTTTGTGAATTCGACTAGGAGCCTGGGTCACAAAGTCTATCAGTCCTATCTTGGAATATAAATGGCTTCAAGAAAATATCGGCACGGACTGAGTTTGATAAAATTATAAAGAGTAATGACATTGTGTGCCTACAGGAGACGTGGCTGTGTGACGATACCCTAGAAACCTTAGTTACAGAAAGATTTGCCCAATACTCCAAAGCAGCAAGAAAAATAACCTGGGTAGGCCATCGGGGGGGTCAACTGACGCTGATCTCCTCACAGAAAGCTAGGAATATTGTAAAGTTAAAACTACTTTGTGAGTGGGCATTAGGCTACAGGGTTCTATTGCAGAAGACAGATCCCCGTTATGATGGAATATGTATCCTAAATGTATATATACAGAAGGGAAAGAATCTCGAATATAAGGTGAACCTGGGAAAATTGAAAATAGATTTAGAGTCTGTTAGTGTAAAGCATCAGAAGGATATAGTATTAGTGGTAGGTGATTTCAATCATAGATTAGATCCCCGAAGGTTGGATAGCTGGTAAAAAGAATTTTTAGAATCTTATAATATTGAAGTGGCTTTCTTTCCAGGAGGCGAAGCCTAACAACAGGACGAGACTTTTACTCAGTTGATGGGGTCACTGGGCATGGTATTTGCAAATGTGAGATTGCAGCTATATCGGCCGGCGGGACAGACTTTTTTGAGGGGCCAGCAACTCTGCCCAATAGATTATGTAATTTGCCATGCCTGGTGCTTCAATCTAATTCAAAACTTTGAGGTGGTGAAAATGACAGGTAGTGAGCATTATCTGTTGAGGGCAGAACTACTCCTACCAAGAAGTAAAAATAGAGAAAGGGCCTTGCAGGTACACGTGGACTATCCAAAACAGTTAACAACCTGTATAGCAGATGAACATATTGAAAAGTTAAAGCTAATCCAGCAGACAATCACAACTGAAGAAATTCAACTTAAAGTTGGAATTTCTTGGTTTGAATCAACCATGCGTAAGCTGGCAAACTCCCTAAAGAAGAAATTTAAGGCAAAAAAGTCAGGGCTGGGGAGCCATAGTGCTAATAAAAATAGGAAGACCTGGTTTGACAAAGAATTTTTAAAATCTTATAATATTGAAGTGGCTTTCTTTCCAGGAGGCGAAACCTCACCACAGGACGAGACTTTTACTCAGTTGATGGGGTCACTGGGCATGGTATTTGCATATGTGAGATTGCAGCTAGATCGGCCGGTGGGACAGACTTTTTTGAGGGGCCAGCAACTCTGCCCAATAGATTATGTGTTTTGCCATGACTGGTGCTTCAATCTAATTCAAAACTTTGAGGTGGTGAAAATGACAGGTAATGAGCATTATCCGTTGAGGGTAGAACTACACCTACCAAGAAGTAAAAATAGAGAAAGGGCCTTGCAGGTACATGTGGACTATCCAAAACGGTTATTAACAACCTGTATAACAGATGAACATATTCAAAAGTTAAAGCTAATCCAGCAGACATCACAACTGAAGAAATTCAACGTAAAGTTGGAATTTCTTGGTTTGAATCAACCATGCGTAAGCTGGCGAACTCCCTAAAGAAGAAATTTAAGGCAAAAAAGTCAGGGCTGGGGAACCATAGTGCTAATAAAAATAGGAAGACCTGGTTTGACGAAGATTGCAGGGTAGCCAAGGCACAGATAAGACAGAAGGAGAGAAGATTAAGGGCTATGTTGAAGGTGGACTTATATCAGTCACTCCAGCAACTAAGGTTAAAATATAAAACACTAATTGCGGAACAAAAAAATAATTTATAAAGATGTATGTTGGGCAAATATGTTGAAGGTAATTGAAACCAGAGATTTTAAAGGTTTTTGGAAATTAGCCCAAGAAATTGTGGGTGGGAAAATAGGTTCCTTGGACTGTATGGTCCCTGAAGATGATCGGGTGGGTTACCTGGGAGAAATCTATGGGAAATGGCCAACACCAGAAGTGCTGAGGATCCAATATTGGCCACATGTGAGGGATGAAATAAAGGAATACTTTAGCCAAAGACATATATAAAAAAATTATAGCAAGCTTGAATCTTATCCGTGCTGCAGGCCCAGATAACCTTCCGGCAGTGATAATAAAAAGGAGACCAGAATAGTGGGCGGAGCTTTTTGCAAAGATGTTCAAAGTAATCTTGGAGACGGGATTGTACCAGAACGTTGGAAGGGTGTAATTATAAAACCAATACATAAAATGGGTGATAATAAATACCGAAAAATTATAGGTTTATAAATCTCCTTGATATAGGGGAAAAGGTCTTTGCAAAAGCCATACTGGATTTATCAAAAGACTGGGCAGAGTAAAATCAGATTATCCCCCCGGAACAGGGTGGGTTGAAGCTGGCCACTCCACAAGTGACCATTGCTTTGCTCTTTGGGCCATAGCACGGAAGTCAACGGAAATACGGGGAAGTTTATTTTGTTGTTTTGTAGACTTCCGCACAGCCTTCAATCTGGTGGGCCGAGAGCTATTGTGGGAGGCCCTAATGAGATATGGAATCCTAAATGATCTGCTATGTCTGATCCAAATGCTCCATACTATAAACTGGGCCCAGATAATTTTAGACATAGATGGTAGTCTATCTGGGAAAATAGAGATTGGAAATGGGCTGCAGCAGGGATGTGTATTGGCTCCCCTGCTGTTTTCCTTGTTCTTAGCAGATTTGCCATTGACCTTGGGGAATGCCATTGGGGCAAGCCCGAAACAAGACGGTAAGCATGTTGCATGCTTACTTTATGCCGACGATCTGGTGATTATGGAACATACCGAAGTTGGCCTGCAAAGGAAACTGAATATTTTTAAAGATTATTGTTCCAGGAAAAAACTTGTGATTAATATGGACAAGACCAAAACCTTGACCTTTGGTGGGAGGAAAACTGTGTTCACATGATGGATAGGGACAGAGAAAGTGGAATTGGTTACTGAATATAGATGCTTGGGGCTATGGTTTGAAAAAAGTATGAAATGGAACACTCACCTAGAGGCGACAAAACTAAGAAACTCGGCATCACTTAGCGGCCTGAAATTCTTTAATAAGCCTATGGCGCATTGTCAGATAGACGAGTTCTAAAAGCTTATTCGGCCATCGTACCCCCTCAATTTCTGTATGGCACAGAATTGTTATATTTAAGTGGTAGGGAAGACTGGGATGTCGAGAAAGGTAAAAACCTAAAAAAGCTACTTACACTTCCCTTGTCAGCAATGGTCCAGGCTGTAAGACTGGTATTAGTACTGACTTCATGGGGTACCCTAGCAGGTATGGCCCTACTTCGCTTCTGGCAATGCCTAGGAGTAGGCGAAAATACCAAAATATCTCAATGGTGTAAAAACGAAATACAGAATAGCGAACTAAAATGGGCAAGAGAGACTAAGGCGATTATGACGAAGCTATGTCTTAAGATGGAGGTTAATATGTGCCCCACTATCTCTGTGGTTAGCATTGATAAGAAGATACTTAGGACATTGGGGAAGGAATTATCTCATGCACAGGACCAAAATTAGCTTGCAAATAAGACCTCAGTCCATTTTATGACTGCTGCATGGAAAAACGATCAATGCTTTCCCTATATTATGGTCTATCTGACTTCTTCCAGGAAAAAATTGAGAAAATATCATCTACCTTCCACCCAGTTGTGGCGTCTGAGTACCCTCGTCTCCATACATCAATTAGACACGACACCGCTCCTACCCTATTGGCATTCAAGGACCTCTCTCCTGATTTGGCACTTAAACTTCTTATACAATGCAAATCTGGCTCCCCTTTGGACCCGGCTCCCCTTTGGACCCGGTTCCCCCTAAGATCATGACTGACTTAGCTACCCTATTATTAGAGCCACTAACCTCCCTTTGGAATGCCTCCTTACAGTTAGGCCAATTCCCCTCTGCTTGGAAAGAAGCCTTGCTTGTGCCCATCCTGAAGAAATCAGATGCGGACCCCACTCAATTCTGCAATTATCGGCCTATTTCCCTCCTCCCTAAACCAGCGAAGGTTTTGGAGAAGGCCGTCCAACTTCAATTGGCAGAATATCTCCAGACTAATTCCCTACTCCATGACTCCCAGTCTGGTTTCCATGCGGGTTTTAGCACGGAAACTGCATTACTAGAAGTTTCAGAGACTGTTCGAGAGTGTGTGGATAAGGGCGAGGAGGCCATGTTGGTTCTCCTCGACCTGTCCGCCGCTTTCGATACGGTGTCTCATCAAATACTTTTAGACCGACTGGAGCAGATTGGACTGGGTGGTTCTGCACTGTCTTGGATCACATCTTTTCTCCAGGGCCGATCACAGAGGGTTCTCCTCAGACCTTTTAAATCAGGGTCCAAACCTCTTGCCTGTGGAGTCCCTCAGGGCTCGGCACTGAGTCCTCTGTTTTTTAATGTCTACCTGGCCCCGTTGGCCAAGGTTGTGGAGGCATGCGGAGTCAGAGTGATTTCATATGCTGATGATACACAGCTGATATTCTCCTTTAGAGATCACTCTGTTTCCAGCCTCTCTAGTTTCCGCCACTGTTTGGGAGAAATCTGTTCTTGGATGGCCTCGAACCACCTTCGTCTCAATACGGATAAGACGGAGGTCCTGTTCTTTAATCAAAAAATGACAATACCCCCCTCACTGTGGTGGCCTACGGTACTTAACCCCCCCCCTATTCTGGTGCACACCGCCCGTAATTTGGGATTCCAGTTTGACGACACGCTCTCCTGCGGCCCTCAAATTAATAAAGTCACGGCTGCCTGCTTTGGAAAGCTAAAAATGATGAAAAAAATCTTTCCATTCCTGCCAATGGATGCGCGCAGAACAGTTACCCAGGCGTTAATAACGTCCCATTTGGATTATGCCAACAGTCTTTATGCGGGGGCCCCTTTATATCAAATTGAACGCCTGCAAGCAGTTCAAAACGCGGCAGCAAGACTGATTGGCAATATCCCTTTCCGACATTCGATCTCCATGTTTCGTAAAAAGCTCCATTGGCTTCCTATAGCCTCTCGGATTAAGTTTAAAATACTCACTCTTGCTTTCCGTGCTCTCAACGGTACCGGTCCAGAATACCTAAGAAAGAGACTGACATTATCCCATTCAGTGAGAGACCTACGTTCCAACAGCCTACGTCTTATGGTTGTGCCACGCTTCCGCCGCACACGAATGGGTGGCAGAGCTTTCGCTGTCCTTGCTGCGAAACACTGGAACGGCCTCCCTTTGGACCTCAGATTTGCTTCATCTGAAGCACTGTTTCGCAGCCGCCTGAAAACATGGCTATTTTCCTCATCTTAGATAGGTACCTCTTTATCTCCGCTGACAGTTTTAGCGCCGGGACACCTCAGACGGAGGTAGCTGTGCGCTCTACAAGATCCATAAATAAATATATTGATAGGTTACCCGACTCCCGATTACGAAGTGAGGTTTTGACCCATGTTATACAAACAAATTGGTAAAGTGTGCAATGATTGATAAGACAGGAAGATGCACTTGTACTTTGGGCACCCAATGTGATCTGCTACCATATTTTAATAGATTGTCAGAAGTTCCTGGATTTACAAATTATGCTCTTAAAACCATTATTTAAGAACTATGAGAATAAAACAAGGGCCCAGGCTGTGACCTTGATGACTAAAATGACCCATTTAGATATTGCTGTTGCTATTGGGAAATTTATGCAAAGAGTGAAGGCATTTTTGTATATCTTTTAATGAGTTTTAGCAAATAGTGTACCCGCAACTTAGGTAATAGTGGGTTTTTATATTGAATATTTTTTAGGATGTATTTTAGTGTGTTTAATGAAATCTTCTTTTATATGTATTTTTATCAAGATATGAATTGTTTGGGAACCAATGGTCCGAATGAACGTGAATTAAAAATTGAAATTGAACCCATAACCAGCTATAGAACATAACTATCAATTAATCACTTAATTAAAATTAATTACCAATTAATAAAAGGTAATTACCAGTTAATTAAAATTAATGTATAATTCCTAAAAATGAACAATTAATTTAGTATAATTAAATTACTTCCCACCCTATTCCCCTAGAAACCCACAACCCACAACGGTACTAAAATACAACATTTACTTAAATTACATAAATAAAAGTAAAATACATATTAAATACATATTAATATACACAAAAATCATATAAAAATCAATATTAGTAACATAGATATTACTAACATCGATATTAGTAACATTGATATTACTAACATCGATAATAACAAAGTCGATATTACTTACCTTCGAAATTCTGTCCCATCGATAATAAAATATTGATATAACTTACCTTCTATATTTCTCGTCGAACGGATTCATTTCCCGAATCGGAATCGACCCCAACATGTGCATATCCTACAGCATGTTTTTAGGCAGTTTCTTTTCGGTTTACCATTAACAGTATGATCAGCCATTTTTCTGACTAAGGAGACTTAGCCCTTCTTTTGAGATTTTTCGCAGAATTTAAACCTGTGAAAATTTCAAGTTGGTCTCACTTCTTCGTCTGTTTGATCATTAATTAGTTTGTCATCATTTTCATCACTCAGTTCTAAATTTTCAAAAATCTTCAAGGATGACATAGGTCCATTCAGGGCCTCTGAATCTATTATTCAGTCTTATTAGTCGTGGACTCTTCCTTCTTAATTGTTCTGTGGTAAGCCCAGTTTGACTTGATATCTTGTTTGCTTGCTCTGGTTCTTCATTTATTGTTTTAACACGAATTTTCAATCTTTTGACAAATCCAGGTCACTCATCGCCCTTTCTGAGTCTTTTAGCTGGTACTGTGTTTTGATTTTCTTTAATTTCTCTTTTATTTTAGTTCAGTTGTGGCACAATTTGTAAACCTTCGTTGTCTGTATCCCTCTCCATCTGACTTGGTCCAGGTCTTATTTCTGTTTCTTCTGCCTGGATGCTAATCTGGCCTTGTTCAGGAGTGTGCTGTAATTGACTTTGATTTGGTTTGCTTTCTTCTTCCTGAACACGTTTTTCTACATCTATCTCATCCTGCTCAGGTATCTCGATCTTTTGTTTTTCTGAGCCTTCGCCCTATTACCTCTCTGTCCCTCCTCAGACTCTGGAACTGTGACAGGTATCTGAAATGTCTGAGTATATTCATCTTTCCATATCTGTTCCTCCTCAGAATTACTATTTGTTTTGATTTTTGTAATCTGAGTACATTCTTCTATTCCTGCATCATCCTCACTATCACTCTATCTATCTAAATAGGTCTGACTTCTGGTTCTCACAACATCTGCAGGTATGTCAATCACTGGAATACATTCATCCTGACTGGTGCTCGATTGTTCATCATCAACTACTTCGGAATCACTTTCCTGGGACTCCTCAGCTACACAACCTTCAGCTTCAGTTACATCAGGTTCAGTCGCTCTTTTAGTATGACTCGCATGGATCCAATTCAGAATTCCCTTTCCCTTTACAGCTGTAGTGGTGACCAATATTACTTGTAGTGGCCTTCCCCACCTCGGAGCTAGGCAAGATTTCTGAGTATGTACCATTATCACAACCAGGTCACCTGGAACCAGATCATGTGCTGGAGTTGATTGTCTGGCGACAGCGTCTTCTCTAACATGGTGGGAGATAGAACGCACTTGGTCAGACAGTTCTTTGCAGTACTATAGTAGTAAGTCATCAGATATATTTATCAGCTTGTGTCCTGGCACCAATGCCTGCCTCATTGCTCTTCCCTTGAGTATCTCATGAGGACTCAAGCCTATGTTTCTGTCTGGAATGCTTCTGAGTCCCATCAGAACAAGAGGTAAGACATCAGGCCAATCTAATTCAGTTGATTCATATATCTTTCCCAATGTTGACTTGATTGTGCCATTCAGTTGTTCCACCATTCCAGAAGCCTCTGGGCGGTATGCACAGTGCAGCCTTTGATCAATTATAAATGCTTCACCGATTAGACCAAATATTTAATTATTAAAATGACTTCTTCGGTCTGATTCAATTGTTACTGGAAAACTGAAAAGTGGAATTAGCTCTCCGAGGAGTAGTTTTGCTACAGTAAAGCTATCATTTCTGCGAGTAGGGTAAGCTTCCACCCATTTTGAAAACAGGCGGACAATGACAAGGACATACTTCAGTTCTCTGCCAGGGGGCAACTGAATAAAATCAATCTGGAGACGGATAAAAGGACATTCTGCTTTCCCAATCTTTCCTGGTAACACTACAGTTTTCTTCCCAGGATTAATTTGCTGACAAATTAAACACCTATGGCAAAGACTCTCTGCTATGTTCCAGAACTTCACATTATAATAATAATAATAATCCACATTTGTAAAGCGCAAAAAATCACACGTAAGGGTCTCCAGGCGCTGGGGGACATCTGGAAGATTAAGCAAGCTATTGCCCAGAGTTGCATGGTGCTGGGGTAATCTGCCGCTGGTGCCGGGGATCGAAACGTGATCCCCAGACTCCAGCGTCAGTTGCCCTGGCCGCTACACCACACCTCACCATTGCACCGTTTGTCTGAACAATCTAATCATGGTGTCCCGCCCTAGGTGAAAATCACCATGGTACATCCTAGCCATAGGAACAAACATACAGTCTGGTAACACAGGCCTTCCATCAAGGTAAACAATGACACCATCTTCAGCCCTTCTCTGACAACCTATTTTTGCCCACTCTTCCTTTTCTTTCTGTTCTGCATCATTTTGCAAGTCTCTCACTTCTTCCCTCATTTTCACTCTTCCAAGCAACATAAGTTGGCAGCTTTTTCCATTTGTTTCAATTTTCTTGTTTATTGCTATCTTATTTTTGGTGCAATATTTAGCTAATTGGTCAGCATATTGGTTACCTGATGTCACTCTGTCATTTACAGATTGGTGAGCAGCACACTTGACCACAGCCACTGTTTCTGGTAATTGGATTGCTTTCAGCAAATCTTTCACATAATTTCATGATGAAATCAGAAACTTCAATTTCATTCCAGAGTTGGCCAAAATCATGCACAACTCCATAGCCATACTGGCTATCAGTATAAATGGTCACTTTTAAATTTTTTCCAATTTTGCAAGCCTTTATCAATGCAATTAATTCAGCTACTTGTGCAGACTTGATTCCAGGTAAATTTGATGCTTCAACTGGACCCCATATAGTACATACAGCGTAAGCAGCACTCAAACCTCCTTCCTCATGTCGCATGCATGAATCATCTACAAATAGCTCATGTTCTGAGTTTAATAATGGCTTATATCTGGGCGAGGTTTAGTACAGTATTCTGTAAGATCAATACAATTATGTTCAACTTCATTTCTGACTTGTGCAAATTGTGAATCAGGCAATAGCAATAGTCACGTTTTCTGCACCTACAAGAATTTGTTAATACTTAGTCAGCCGACTAGGAGTTAGGTACTGAGTTTTAGTTCTGGTCAACAAATTCACAACTGCATGTGGGACATATACGGTTACTGGATGTCCCATAATAATTGACTCACTTTGCTCAAGACTCATGCAAGTTGCTGCTACTGCTTTCAGACATCCTGGCAATGCAGCTGCCACTGGATCCAGTGTCAAAGAAAAATAAGCAGCAGCACGTCTCATCAGACCATGGGTCTGAGTCAGAACTGAAAGTGCACAATTGTCTCGTGTATCACAAAACAATGCAAAATCTTTTGAATAGTCAGGCATCCCCAATGCTGGAGCTGAACACAGACAATCTCGTAATTTTAGGAAAGATGATATGCTTTCATCATCCCATTCTACTGGGTCTTTTTTGCTCTTTTCTTTGTCATTTGTATCTATGGTTTTGCTAGGACTGCAAATCCCACAATCCATTGCCTTCAGTAACCTACAACTCCGAGAAACATTCTGATTTCTTTCTGTGTTTGAGGTAGATCCATGTTTTGAATTATTCTGAATCTTTCAGAAGTAACTCTTCTGACACCTCTTTCTATCTGAAACCCCAGATATTTCACTGATGTCGTACAAAATTGCAGTTGCTCAGGTGATACTTTGTGTCCTCCTTTACATAAATGATTCAGTAGAGCAATGGTATCAACAACACAGTCATTTAGTTTTTTAGACGCCACCAGTAGGTCATCTATATACTGCAGTAGGACTGTTTGTCCGGGAAATATTATGGATTCAAGGCACTTCTTTAAAATGTGATAATAAAAGATGTGCTTTCTGTGTACCCCTGTGGGACACGATTCCAAACATAGATATGATCGTCAAATTTGAATGAGAAAATATATTTGCTATCTGGATGTACTGGTATAGAGAAACATGCATGGCACAAATCTATTACAGTAAACCAGCCTGCTGACCACGGTATTTGATACAAAATTACAGCAGTGGTGTCAAACAGGGGTGCTTGCTGGCCCCCGTCCTCTTCAACCTATTCATTGCTGACCTATCAAGCTCTCTAGAGAAGGTAATTAGCCATCCACCAAAAGTAGGAGGTACAGCATTATGCAATCTCTTATATGCCGACGACCTGGCACTGTACAGTCTCACCAGAGTGGGGCTACAAAGACTCCTTGATGCCTTAATGCAATACATGGCTAACAACCAGTTAGAAATCAACATGAAAAAAAACATGGTTGTTCCGTTTGGCAAAAAACGCTACAGCGGTGGAGGTTGGTCAATAGATAAAGAAAGCCTCTCAATCGGCCAATCTTACAAATACTTAGGGGTCCATTTGGACTCCAGGGGCAGTTTCACCAAACAGAACACTGTGATTGCAGCCAAGGCTACAGCTTTACTGGTATCCTTGGCTAAGCTGTCGAGGAGACTCTCAGGCCCCACTGTCTTGCCTCTACTGGAAGTGCTTAGAGCGAAGATTGGGCCCACACTTTCGTATGGCATAGAGATTTTTAAGGGTAAAATGAACAATACCTTAAATAAACTTACAACTAAAGTCTACAAGAAATTGCTTCACCTGCCGAGTTCTTCCTCACCAGCATAGGTCAGACTAGAGCTGGGCTTAATTAACTATGAAGCCTCCAATGCTGGCTCATATCTTAACCTGATCCACAAATTAAGACAGGCAGAAGCAGGTAGCCTGGAATTCCTAGTCTGGAACGAAATCAGTGTGAACAACCCGGGGGGGTCATTTGGCTGCCTCCTAAATGACCAAATTCAACAAATGTCTGCTGCGGATCTCTGGGCTCTTAATCAAAGCCAGACTGCCTTCAAAAACACAATTAAAAAAGGTATAAGATTGAAATCCCTGATCATGGACAAAGCTCTGCTTGTGAAACGCAGTCATGCCTGGGCAGTAGCCAACTCTTATAAACGATTATCCCCGGCCAATTACCTTTCGACAACATTTTCTTATCACCTAAAGCGATGCCTGATCGCCCTTGGACTGGGAGACTGGCGTTTCCTTCAAAATCTCCCAGCATGGCGTCGAAAAAAAGGGACGATCTAATGTGCAGAGGGTGTGGGGCAGCAAATGAAACCTTTTTTTCACATGCTTTGTACATGCCCTTTCTTTATTCTTCAACGTAGATGCCTACTCAGGCCACAATGGAACAGGCTGGGAGTTCGGACTTGTAGGCATGCCATTATTGCTGCTCTGTCTTTAGAGAACACTGTTTTAAATATAAAATTGACCAAATTCGTTCAGCAAGTTTACAGTATTTTAGAAAAATTGGAAACGGCTAAGGCTTTGCTGACAACTGTGTAGAATGATATGTACTTTAACTTCATCTGCATTGTCCGGGAGTGTTAAATTTTAAATTGACACATTGCAGTAAGCACTGATAAGAAGGCCACATTTTTTTTTCTTTTATTAATTCTTTTAAACTGCAAAATTGTACTTAATGTGTTGGAAGAATCTTTTAAATATATGTTTTTATATATCTAAATAAAGAAATTATTATTATTATTACAGCAGGGTTTGGCACAATTGGACAACATGAGACAACAATTTTGTTAATTGTATGACCCTGTACTTTCCGCTCGGTTTCTTTATGCCAATTATGGGTGAATTACATGGACTGCTCATTATCTCCTCTGAAATACCTGCTTCAACTATACGTTTTATTTCTAGTGCAACTCCTGCTTTTATTTCTGGGCTCATTTTTTATTGTCGAATATTTGGGTAAATTGCACCTTCTTTTACTGTCACTTTTATTGGATTGACATTTGCCATTAATCCTACATCTTTGCCTGTGAAATCCCACACATTAGGATTTACCGTATGTTGTAATTCTTTTGGCAAATCTTCTAAAGTCAACTTTTTATTTTCGGTTCCTTGTTTTGCTAACATTAATTTATAAATTCCATCTTCATCTGGGGTTTGAATTTCAACACCATTTGGTGTGCAAAAGATGGTGGAATTCATTTTGCACAGCAAATCTCTACCTAACAGATTTACTGGACTGGAGTCGCACACAACAAACTTGTGCATTTCTTTAAAATTGCCTATTCTGACTTCCGTTGGTTTTGAAACTGGGGTACTAATATGTTTATTAGAAATGCCCACTACTTAAATCGCTTCTCCCGAGAGGGGTAGCTTTGGAACGTCTGCTGTTCTCACAGTAGAACGGGTAGCACCAGTGTCCAACAGAAAGGTAACATCATTTCCTTCAACCTTTCTCTCAATGTATGGACCTGACTGATCTACCTGCAAGGATGCGCCAAATACACACTCCTCATCCTCCCCTCTCAGGCACCCGTCAAAAACTGTCTTCCTCAAAATATCTGTTACTCAAAAGAAATTGGGGTGTCACTGTGTCCCTTTTACCATTTCCCACACACTTTGTGGTATCCACACAGTATGTGGTTTGACTCCCAGGATTTGGCATAGGTGCCAATGGTAACTGGTTTTTGTATTACCTGTTGTTGCTGTTTTTTCGATACCTCATTCTGCGTCTGTGAATTGAAATTCTTTGTTTGCATGTTATTATTTAATACAGCCTTAGACTCGTTTTTCCAATGCCCCAATTTTCCGCACTCATGACAAGGAAATTTCTTTTTAGCTTCATCTCGGTTAAACTTTCCCCTAGGTTTACCCCCATTTCCATCTCCTTGGGTCTGAATATTTTTCGTTTGGAGTTCTTGTTGCTCTGCTAGTTTTAATCATGCCCACATTACCTTTTCTTCTGAATTCTTTCGTCTATTGTCTATCTCATCTCCACAGTATTTTGCATATTTTAAAATTTCATCTATCAGTTTGGCCTGCCAACAGATCTTATGATCTTTAATCATTTGTGAAATTTCTGGTTTTAATCCCGACACAAATCGATAAATAAAATGTGTCATGTCTTTTGTATCAATGCTTTCTAAGCCACTGTACTGCTTAAATACCTGTTGAAGGCGCTCATAGTACGCATGTACTGATTCATCTTTATCCTGGGTAGTTCTGTCTATTCTTGTTCAATCTGTTTTCTTAGGGGGTACTTTTCCTTTCAAGTACAGTATTACTTTATTATATTTTTTCATCACTTCATCTGATGGGGCTCCTGTTTTTGGATCTCTAGGGTACTCATCATTAGGCCAATCAACTGCTATTTTACACTCTGTCCATAAATCTACAGGAACAAAAATGTCAAATAACCCATCCAATTCTTTAGCAACACGTTCAAGACCTGCACACATCTTTCGAACTGCCTGTACCACTCTACAGGTTTCTCGCTGAGTTTTGGGAAATCATTTGTAAATGATAAAATATCCTGTCGGGACCATGGAACATGTACATAACCTCCTCCTGGCACTTCTCTCATCGTTCACAACTTTTCTACTCTTTCTG
Source organism: Lissotriton vulgaris (assembly GCF_964263255.1). Lineage (NCBI taxonomy): Eukaryota > Metazoa > Chordata > Amphibia > Caudata > Salamandridae > Lissotriton > Lissotriton vulgaris. Next base: position 1,581 of record NW_028248554.1, on the reverse strand, counting down.
GTTCTTTCAATACATATTCGGATACAGTGCTCTTCGCTTGAGCTTCTTCCTTTTTCTTTATCCATCTAGCTTTCCATCTATCTAAATAACCCCATTTTTGTAATAGTTATAATAGTTCTTTAATTTTTAATTTACATCCTTACACATTTATGTTTTCTAAATCTTTGTCAGAAAATTCAGCTCAATATGGTTTCTGTAACACTTTAGAATTACCAATCTCAATTCCCATTTCATTTGCCAGACTCGTTAACTTTTCATGAATTTTTTTGTATTTCGAGTGATACTTTGACATATAAACAACAATTCGTCTTCATTTAATGCATTTAATCGGTCTAACCCCACATTTCCAGCAAGAAATTCTTCCAATTCTACTCTTAATTGAAAAATAATCAATGTCTTTGGATGTGATCAGGGTTTTTTTATTTCTCGAAGCCATCTTTCAATTTCCTCTGGGGTAACCACAGTAGCACTTCTCGTACCTGAGGAGGTTTCTATTTGTACTTCTCTAGAATTTATAGGAGTAGTATTCCTAGCTGAGCTACTTACTCGTTCTCTTATAGGTAAATCCATCAGAGAAATTTTTGACTCAAATTCACTTGCTTGAAAATCCACTATTAATGTTTCTTTTCTTGACTGCACTACAGGTGTAGTTAGAACGGGAGGTCTAGGACTGGTTTGCTTATCTCCATATAAAGGAACAACAGGACCTATAGGCACTGGAAACGTTAAGGCTGCAGGACTTGTATTTAACTGTGTAATTTTCTGAATTAACTCATTTCTTTGTTTATTTATTAGTTCTCGTTCCTTTTCCTGTAACACTTTTTGTAATGATGTCTCATGTATTACTTGCGGAACTAATGGTGGCACTAGGATTAACTTGATTTGGATCCTCATTATAAGGTGGCGGATTTTAAATTAGTAAATCCTCTAGGTAATCATCTTCTGGATCAACGTTTGTCATTAGATTTTTAATGTTCTCTGTACGTTTGCTTCCTGTTTGTTCTTCTAAAGCTCGGACAGGATATAACCCTTCTTCTAACATGGACTGCCTCCATTGTTTCATCTGTTTATCTCTTATCTCTTTAGGAAATCTGGGTTAGAATTTACTCCAATTTTTTTCACTTCTAGGTCTATCTCGCTCAAAAGCCTCTGTTTCCCATTCCTCTAATGCCTACTATTGGGTTAATCTAGGTCTAGGATCTAATTCATTCATGCATGTTCTTAAATTGTACAAAATTCTACCATTTAAGGTACCATTTTCTGGAAATGCCAAAACTCCATCATCTTTTGTATATTCTATCCAGTTTTTTAACCATACACAAGTGTGATAGCCCCTTTCAACCATCATGTATGATGAGGGCTTATTTGGTGGTGGAATAATAATCCCTTCTCTGGTTTTTATCGGCTTACCATTTTTAAAGAAATGTTTGACTTCTTTGACAAATTCAATTTTTCTTTTATCTCTGTTAATGATATAATGTCTCCCTCTAATCATCTTTTCCTTAGTAAAACCTAGATATTTTCTATCTGGTCTATTTCATATGAATTCTGGATCTAATTGCCATATATATTTACTTTGTA